>NW_019944159.1:70348-78420 GCF_002910315.2 Salvelinus sp. IW2-2015
TAGATAACAAAAAGTTTATCTCAATACTTTGTTATATACCCTTTGTTGGCAATGACAGAGGTCAAACCGTTTTCTGTAAGTCTTTCACAAGGTTTTCACACACTGTTGCTGGTATTTTGGCCCATTCCTCCCATGCAGATCTCCTCCAGCAAGTCAGTGATGTTTTGGGCTATTGCTGGGCAACACGGAATTTCCAACTTCCTTCAAAAGATTTCTATGGGGTTGAGATCTGGAGACTGCGCTAGGCCACTCCAGGACCTTGAAATGCTTCTTCTATACGAAGACCACTCCTTCGTTGCCCGGGTCGTGTATTTGGGATCACTTGTCATGCTAGAAAGACTCAGCCATGTTCATCTTTCAATGCCCTTGCTGATGGAAGGAGGTTTTCACTCAAAAATCTCACAAATACAATGGCCCCATTCATTTCTTTCCTTTAAACGAATCAGTCGTCCTGGTCCCTTTGCAGAAAAAACAGCCCCAAACATGATGTTTCCACCCCCATGCTTCACACAGAGGTATGGTGTTCTTTGGATGCAAACTTAGCATTCTTTGCTCCTCAAACACGACGTGATTGAGTTTTTACCAAAAAGTTATATTTTGTTTCATCTGACCATATACATTTCTCCCAATCTTCTTCTGCGATCATCCAAATGCTCTCTAGCAAACTTCAGACGGGCCTGGACATGTACTGGCTTAAGCAGGGGGAAACGTCTGGCACTTGCAGGATTTGAGTCCGTGCGGCGTAGTGTGTTACTGGTGGTAGGCTTTGTTACTTTGTCCCAGCCTCCTGCAGGTCATTCACTAGGCCCCCCGTGTGGTTTCTGGGATTTTTCCCCACCTTCTTGTGATCATTTTGACCCCACGGGGTGAGATCTTGCGTGGAGCCCCAGATCGAGGAGATTATCAGTGGTCTTGTATGTCTCTATCATTTACAATCATTGCTCCCACAGTTGACAAATGTTGGAATTAGACCTGTCTAAAACATCTTTATTGTGTTCAGTGGATGTGCTCATAGCCAGTAAATTGGAATAGTTTATCTAAAGTTCAAACTCACTCACTTTAAACTTTTTCTCTGTAGTGATTGTTTCATGTCTGTTTTTGAGGGCATGGACCTGTTCTGATCGGCCCAAGGTCACACATTATGAAGGGCTGGATGAGTAGGGCTGAATAGGGAATGAGTCGGGCCTTCCATGGGAATTGGGCCTCTGCAGGAAGCTTACAGATGTGATTTAACACCATGTCCAAACCCGACACGCGCGTGCATCCGCTTGTGCGCCATCGGGCGCAAATAGATTTTGTCCCCCCACACCAAACGCGATCGCGACACGCAGGTTGAAATATCAAAACAAACTCTGAACCAATTACTTTAATTTGGGGACAGGTCGAAAAGCATTAAACATTTATGACAATTTAGCTAGCTAGCTTGCAGTTGCTAGCTAATTTGTCCTATTTAGCTAACTTGCTGTTGCTAGCTAATTTGTCCTGGGATATAAACGTTGAGTTGTTATTTTACCTAAAATGCACAAGGTCCTCCACTGCACAATTAATCCACACATAAAACGGTCAACTGAATTATTTCAAGTCATCTCTCCTCTTTCTAGGCTTTTTCTTCTTTGGACTTTAAATGGCGATTGGCATCTAACTTTCATAATAAGGTGTATTACCACAACCAATCGACCTCATTTCATATTTCAATCAAACCACGTGGGTATAACCAATGAGAAGATGGATATATGCTTCTAAAAGCCAATGAGGAGATGGGAGAGGCAGGACTTGCACCGCATTCAGTGTCACAAATAGAACTGACTTCTATTTTACGCTCGTTGGCGCGCACGAGCAGTGTGGATGCAATGATTGAATAACATGTTTATGTACATTTATTTTGCAATGCTTGCGCACGCGATGAGAGCAGTGTGGTCAGCATGTAACTCCCCTACAGGCAAACAGGTGAGTCAGCCCAGTGCCTTACAGCCCTGCCACACCCTGCACCATGTCTCTGTGAGGGAGACACAGAATGAGAGAGAGATAGAGACATACAGAGAAATAGACAGAGCATGGATAGGGAGGGCAACAGAGACAGTCGGATAGTGCAAATGAGAGGAAAGTTGTTTGAAAATATATGTGAAAGGGTTATGTATTTGCCATTATGTTTCCAAATGTAGAGAGAGGGAGGAAGAGTGAGAAAGGATGAGAAACAAAAAGAGGCACAAGATCAAAGGTTCATCTGAAACCGTCACAATGATGTCAAACCCCTGTGCTTAGACTACACTTGACCACCTCTGTTCACAGTTGGCCACCTCTATTCTATATTACCGGACTGGATCCTGAATACGMCTGACTCACATTAGTTAAATGAATTTCTCCATGTGGCATTTAGGATGGGCATTGTGAGACACCAGGCTTCCCCAATCATGTCACTCACATCCGACGGTGACGCATCACTGAGGTGGTTTTGACACAAGATGTCGGACGGAGTCACACTCCACCTCTACCTTTTCCCCATCCATTAGGCTCTGCACGCCATAGTTGAGAGGGAGCGCCAATCGCCTAGCATCAGCTCAGAGAGCGCTGTAGCGGCAGCTCAGGGTTCTCCTCCCCCGCAGATGCACCTTTGGCCGACGGAGGCCTCCTCCTTCCCTTTGTTCTGTGCATCTGTTCAGCGTCAGGTGACAGGGCTTATCAACCTCACTATGGGTCTTAATAAGACAGCCAGGCAGAGTAGAGCAGAGCGCTCACAGTCTCTACCCAGTCTATCTCTGCAGAGACCAGGCCTCCCAGCTCTAACTCCTGTAGATCATACTGCGTGGGCTGAGAACCAGCCCTATTCTCCATCTCTATCTCTTTGGAAAGAGTTTTTTATGTTGAGGTTTGCATTGTGAGCAAGTGTACTTGAAGGTGGCTTTGGTGTTTGAATTCAAGAGGCGTTTCATGTTTTGGATGCTTTGTTTGCTGCTCCATTTGTTTCATGGCGGTAAAGTGTTCAGAATATTCAAATCCTACTCATTCAAATACCCTCAGGGAAGGAAAGTTTAGAGGTGTCTGTTTTCCACAGGGACTCCTGACTAGAGTCTGAGAATGACCTTTGATCTTTGACCTAAGCTGTGGCAGTGCTGTTGTTACCAGTATTGCTATGCTGCAGAGCCCTTCTCCKWTCMCAATACTCARTAATGTATGCCACTGATAACACTGAAGTAATACTAACATGGAATCAAGTCTTTATAGACATTATTAAGTCTTTACATGTTTCAAAAACAGTTGTAATTTCACATGGCCTCATACAGTATTACATGCTAAAGGAAAATCTATTCTYCTATTAATATTGCTTGTTATTTMTACTCCAATGATCATCCATCMGGACATTTGTTGAATTGCACCAGGTTGTAACGRAWACTGTAAAGCAAAAAAATMATGTTCAGTTTTCCCAGTCAGTGTGGTGATGAGTGGGAGTGGAGCCTCAGGTCTCTGTGGTGCTCTGTATACCTGCAGGGTGYTCTGAACCTCTTSCACTCTGCACCGCCATCTCTTCCACCGCCTCCTGGTGGACGGCATCTAACTCTGTGATGTGTGTGTCCCAGCCCACCTGTTCAGGCCTCATTACTGTCAGGCCWGTGTTAATAAATATCCAGGTSCAGTGGGCTCCTCAGCGRCTGCCGTTCATCACCATAGATCTCAGTCTGCAGGGTRCTGTGTACTGCAGCGCTGCAGCCGCCCAGARGGGAACCATGATTACACTGTAAGCACTGTAGTTATTCACCCTCCGCCCAAACTCTGGCACAGCGCTCCATCTTAGACACACACATACACATACAAGCGTATGCACGCCCACACACACACACACACACACACATACGCACACACGCACAAAACACACATAAACTCACGCTGACAAACCAACAGTTGCAGATATTCGCTCTCTGTCATTCACACTCTGTTTTGTGCACACATACAACACAAGCACCCTGACTGTGACTGTGAGTTAGCAGTGGACTTGGAAGTTCCCATTTGCCCTGCACTCAAAACCATTACTGTAAAAACAGCCTTTACAGCACTCTCCTGCTATGGCTGCCTGGAGGCATATTATGATTTGAATAAAGAGTACACTCACATTTTGGGAAAATTATCAATGGGTAGCACTCTGAATGTGTCAATAAACTGCTACTGTAATATTTGTTTATGGAAGATTCCTAATAAATGACTAACAAACATGTATGTTGTTCTCCAAACTGTTTGACAAGGGTAATAGTGGGCTTACTTTCATGTTTGTCACAAAAACAATGATGAAAACAGTGGATGTCCACTCCATTTAAGTCTGGCTGTGTGTTGTTGGGTCAGTGTGAATGGGGGAGTAGGTCTGCGTCTCAAATTGTAACCTATTACCTATACAGTGCACTACCTTTGACCAGGGCCATAGGGCATTGGTCAAAAGTAGTGTACTATGTAGGAAATAGGGTGCCACTTGGGATGCAGTGTGGGTCAGCTGGACATTAGTGGATCTCCTCAGCAGTAGCAGCAGCAATGGTGGTGTGGCGGCCAGGGGAATGACAGGGAGGACACAGCCACTTGACTCTGGAGAAGCAATCAGACTCTAAGGGGTTTAATGCACTGCCTTGGGTCTGAGCCACAGCAATTGCGTTTGATAGCCGTGTCATTATGAGAGGAGGGCGTCTGGAGGTCTTCAGCAGCCAGGGATTAGAGGGAGAGGGGACAGAGAGGGGAACAGAGGGGGTCTCTGTGTCTCACAGTACTGGACCCTGGACTACCTCACCTCCTCACCCCTCTCCTCACCCCCTCACCCATCCTCATCACACTCACACAATCTCACTGATTTCACTTCACACAAGTGCCACGGTCTGGAGTGGAATCCTGGATAAGACAATAGGTCTCTTCTCTCTGGCTGTGTGTGTGGACAGCTCAGTGTTTCTGAGCTTGTTAACCACTCAACATTTTTAATTTGCGGCAGTGGAGAAAATGATTGTTTATCTCCTCCAGATTGGGTAATTAAGAGGATGTCAGTGATAAGATTCTCCCCCATCTTACTCCCTTCCTTCCCTCCCTTCCTTATCTCTCTCTCTCTCTCCCACCCATTCTCTCACCCTCTCTTTTCCCCACCCTCTCTCCCTCTCACTCTCTCTCTCTCTCTCTCTCTCTCTCTCTCTCTCTCTCTCTCTCTCTCTCTCTCTCTCTCTCTCTCTCTCTCTTTATCTCCCTCGCTCTATTTCGCTCTCTCTTTCTCTCTCTTTCTCTCTCTCTCTTTCTCTCTCTCTCTTTCTCTATCTCTCTCGCTCTATTTCTCCCTCTCTCCCTCTCTCTTTTTCTCGCTCTCTCGCTCTTTCTCACTCTCTCACTCTCTCTCGCTCATTCGCTCTCTCTCGCTTTCTTTCTCTCTCTCCCTCTCTCTGTCTATTTATCTGGCTGGTGGGCTGGTGTTCCAGGAGAAAAATAATGTTTATCTCTATAGTAAATTCAGTGCATTATATTGTCATTTTATTTTCATATCCAAAGTATTTTCATGTTTACTCTCCTATGGCCTCGTAACAGATGCGATCGTTAACTCTCTTGCATAGAATTATCAGACTGGGCTTTGCAATAAACAATGACAACAATGACAAACATATGACAAAATACATGTGTAAGTACCTGATAATAGATAGGAGACAGCACATTAGTTGAGCAAGGCTCGATGTTGTTGATGGCTGTAGATGAATAAATCTGTACATTTAGAGCATGCTAGATAACGCACTTCTATAGCAATAACATACATACAGGAGCACATCACAGCAAGCCCCCAATATCTAACAGGTACCATACACATACACTACAAGTCAAAAGTTTGGACACAGCTACTCAGTCAAGAATTTTTCTTTATGTTTACTATTTTCTACATTGTAGAATAATAGTGAAGACATCAAAACTATGAAATAAAAAACTATGAAATAACACATATGACGTCATGTAGTAACCAAAGAAGTATTCATCAAAATGTATTTTAGATTCTTCAAAGTAGCCACCCTTTGCCTTGATGACAGCTTTGCACACTCTTGGCATTCTCTCAACCAGCTTCACCTGGAATGCTTTTCCAACAGTCTTGAAGGAGTTCCCACACATGCCTGGCACTTGTTGGCTGCTTTTCCTTCACCTTGCGGTCCAACTCATCCCAAAACATTTCAATTGGGTTGAGGTCGGGTGATTGTGGCAAAGGGTGGCTACTTTGAGGAATCTCAAATAGAAAATATATTTTGTGGTTACTACATGATAACAGATGTGTTACAATGTAGAAAACAGTACAAATAAAGAAAAACGCTTGAATGACTAGGTGTGTCCAAACGTTTGACTGGTACTGTATATAAATCAGGAAATGTACATAGTGATCTTGTACACATTGTAAATATGTAGAATAGAATACAGTATTTCAGAACGTGACCTACCGCTTGCGTAGAATTATCAGACTTGGAAGAATTGACATTCGAGATCTCCACCTATCTGCAAGAGTACCCAATGACATACACCTTATTAGCGTCTTAATTGAATCGGAATACATAAACATTGAATGCATATTTCTGCAGTGGCACGTGGAAACATAACCAACCCTGTTACAGCTGCACCATAGTAGTTTGGGTAAGGGCGAAACTTGTTACTCTAGCTCACCGATGGTTTCATATTCAGTGGGTGCTTCTCTATTGAGTGAGATCCCTGTGAGGTGCTGATGAGTGTGTGTGAGAAGACAAACTGGCGAGGGTGTGATGGCAGATGCCGGGGTAAGAGTTGTCATCAGCGTTCCTTATGGAAGAGAGCCAGGTCCGTCTCTGATTGGGCTGGCTGCGGCTCCACCGTTTGCCACAGCTCAGCTTTGATTAGCGCCTCCATGAAAATGTATGCCCCGCGCTCAAAGAAAACCGGGGGAGTAGCTACCTATCAGAAAATTCACAAACAAGGCTACTTAGTGCGCAGGGAACTGTATATTTTAAAGTCTAATAATCCCAGCCATTTCATTGTAGGGGATTGCCAAATCCCTCATGACTCCACCCTCCTGCTTGCCCCCCTCCCCCCCGGGCCCTTTATGTGGGTCCCCAGATACACACAGGAGTTACACAGCCAGCCCCCAGACCAGGGATGTGGAGAAAGGGCACTCTAAAGCGCACAACAAAGGCTCCCACCAGATGCTGTGAATAACAAAAAACCCTGCAACACAAACACACAATATATAAATTAATCAGGGTGCAGGTAAATAAATAAATAATGTATACGAGGAGCTAATTAAATGTGTTTATTCCTGTTATCATATGCTGCCCTCATTTCCCCCACTTGAAGCCATGAATCATTAAGTGGCTGCTAAATTGGTCTCTGGGGCCGTCACGATGGCAGGGGGCGGTCAGATCCTGTCTGGCAGAAGGCAGGTGTGCYGCGGACGGACGGCCCYTMCTCCTCGGARGGCGGCGCGTGACGGAGGGGAAGGGAAGGGAGCGGGCCTCACGCTGGGAGGTGAGTGGCCAGAGGAGAGGCTGGAGCACAGCGGCTGACAGGGCTGCCCGTCACACGGCCCGCTCCGCTTTGATTAATGAGGGCATTTGAAAGACAATTAGTGGGAGCAGATTTGCCTTCAACCTCCTTATCAATCAGGCCCCTTTAATTCAACGCGTAGCACCCTCTGCGGCGAAAAGGGTGTCTCGGCATTGTGAATCCAGCAAGGGATGGTGGAACAGTTGGTTGGGAGGATGAAGGCTCCATAAACAGAAAACTTTTTAACACACAGGACTTCATGTTACTGTCTGGTGGCTATTGAGCCCTTGTAGTTATGTATCTAGCAATTTGAGAGCTTGGGACTATATCAAATCAAATCAAATCAAATCAAATCAAATTTTATTAGTCACATACACATGGTTAGCAGATGTTAATGCGAGTGTAGCGAAATGCTTGTGCTTCTAGTTCCGACAATGCAGTAATAACCAACAGTAATCTAACCTAACAATTCCACACTACTACCTTACACACACACACAAGTGTAAAGGGATAAAGAATATGTACATAAAGATATATGAATGAGTGGTGGTACAGAACGGCATGGCAGATGCAGT
>NW_019944159.1:78445-83994 GCF_002910315.2 Salvelinus sp. IW2-2015
TGTGAGCATTAAGGAGATATTGGATAGAATGAAGTGGTGGTACAGAACGGCATGCAGATGCAGTAGATGTGATGAGTACGGTTAATACGTATATGAGATGAGTACTGTAGGGTATGTAAACATAAATGGCATAGTTTAAAGTGGCTAGTGTACATGTATTGCATAAAGATGGCAAATGCAGTAGATGATATAGAGTACAGTATATGATCTATGAGATGGGTAATGTAGGGTATGTAAACATGTATTAAGTGGCATTGCTTAAAGTGGCTAGGTGGGTACATTTTCATAATTTCCATCAATTCCCATTTTTAAAGTGGCTGGAGTGAGTCAGTATGTTGGCAGCGGCCGCTAAATGTTAGTTGGTGGCTGGTTTAACAGTCTGATGCCTTGAGATAGAAGCTGTTTTCAGTCTCTCGGTCCCTGCTTTGATGCACCTGTACTGACCTCGCCTTCTGGATGATAGCGGGGTGAACAGCAGTGGTTGGGGGTTGTTGTCCTTGATGATCTTTATGGCCTTCCTGTGACATCGCGGTGGTGTAGGTGTCCTGGAGGGCAGGTAGTTTGCCCCTGGTGATACGTTCTGCAGACCTCACTACCCTCTGGAGAGCCTTACGTTGTGGGCGGAGCAGTTGCCGATACCAGGCGGTGATACAGCCCGAAGGATGCTCTCGATTGTGCATCTGTAGAAGGTTTGTGAGTGCTTTTGGTACAAGCCGAATTTCTTCAGCCTCCTGAGGTTAGAGGCCTCTGCGCCTTCTTCACAACGCTGTCTGCTGTGGGTGGACCAATTCAGTTTGTCCGTGATGTGTACACGAGGAACTTAAAACTTTCCACCTTCTCCACTTACTGGACCCGGTCGATGTGGCATAGGGGGTGCTCCTCTGCTGTTTCCTGAAGCTCCACAATCATCTCCTTTGTTATTGTTGACGGTTGAGTTAAGAGGGTATTTTCCTGACACCCACACTCCGAGGGCCCTCACTCCTCCCTGTAGCGGCGTCTCGTCGTTGTTGAATCAGCTCCTACCACGTGTGAGTGTCAGTCCGCGAAGACTGATAGTTGAGTTTGGAGGCGTGCATGCCACGCAGCGTGGCGTGAACAGGGAGTTACAGCCAGAGGCTCGAACGCACCCTCTGTGGGGCCGAGGTGTTGGGCAGCGATCAGCGGGGTGGAGATTGTGTTACCTCCCTCACCACCTGGGCGGCCCGCAGGAAGTCCACGGACGCAGTTGCACAGTGCGGGGTCGAGACCCAGGGCTGGGCGGCGTTCAGCTGATGGACGAGTTTAGGAGGGTACTTTTGGTGGTTAAATGCTGAGCGGTAATCGCAATGAACAGCATTTCTGCAATGGCTGTATCCTCTTGTTCCAGAGGGTTAGGGCAGTGTGCAGGTGTGGTGCGATTGCTCGTCTGCTGGACCTGTGGTCGGTAAGCAAAATTGCGAGTGGTCTAGCGATGTTCGATAGGGTGGAGGGATATGTCCTTGACTAGTCTCGTCAAAGCACTCATGATGACGAAGTGCAGGCATACGGGGCGGTTAGTGTTACTCTCATTTACTTAGCGTTCTTGGGAACAGATACAATAGGTGGCCCTCTGAAGGCATGCTGGAAACAGCAGACTGTGGATAAGGATTGATTTTGGAATATGTCCGACAACACCACTAGCAGCCTGGTTGTCGCCATGCTCTGAGGACAGCCGCTGGGAATTGGTCTTGGCCTGCAGCCTTGCGAGGGTTAACACGTTTAACATGTTTTACTTCACCTCGGCTGCGTGAAGGAGAAGCCCAGCAGGTTTTGGTAGGGGGCCGTGTCGTGGCACTGTATGGTTCCCTCAAAGCGGGCCAAAAAGTTGTTGCCTGTCTGGGAGCAAGACATCCTGCGTCCTCGACGGCGGCTGGTTTCTCTTTTGTTAAATTCCGTGATTGACTGTAGACCCTGCCACATAACCCTCTTGGGTCTGAGCGGTTGAATTTCGACTCGAATTGTGTCTCTGTACTGAGAACTTAAGCCTGTTTGATTGCCGGCGCGGAGAGAATAGCTACACTGCTTTGTATCTCGGTCCACCCTGCTTCCCGCGTCACCTTGCCCTGGTTAAAAAAGCAGTGGTTCGCGCTTTTCAGTTTCACGCTGAATGTTGCCGTCATCCACGGTTTCTGGTTTGGGCAATGTTGTTTATCGTTGCTGTAGGCGTACGACATCGGGTTCAATGGCACTTCCTAATTGAACTCCGCTCACCGAATCAGATATCGTCCAATCTTGTTGTTGGACGCGATGCGGAACATATTCCAATCGCAGTGATCGGAAGCAGTCTTGAAACCGTGGATTCAGACTTTGGTCGACCAGCGTTGAACAGACCTGGAGGCCGGGAGCTTGTTGTTTGAGTTTCTGTTTTGTTAGGCTCGGAATCAACCCAAATGGAGTCGCGTGTAGTCAGGGCTTTTTCGAAAGGGGGGCGGGGAGGCCTCTATAAGCGTCGGGAAATTAGATATAACAATTGGTCTTAGGTTTTTCCAGCCCTGGGTAGCACCAACTCGATATGCTGATATTATTTAGGGAGATTTTGGTTTATATTAGGCCTTGGTTAATATCCCCAGCTACGAGATGAATGCAGCCTCAGGAGGTGTGTGGGTTTCCAGTTACAAAGGTCAGATAAAGTTCGTTAGGGCCATCGATGTGTCTGCTTGGGGGGGAATGCTATACGGCTGTGATTATGATGACGAACGAATTTCCCTTGGTAGATTAATGGCCGGATCGGGAATTTGATTGTGAGGTTCTAGATCAGGGAAACAGAACGACTTGAGATTTCTTGTGTGATTGTTGGGGATGATCCACCACTTCTCGTTATCATAAAGCATACCCCCCGGCCCGCTCTTCTTACCAGAAGATGTATTGTTTCTGTCGCGCGAATGCATGAAGAAACCAGCTGGTTCCACCGACTCCGTTGACGGTCCCTTGAGTATCCATGTTTCCCGTGAAGCAGAGCACGTTGCAATTGTCCCTGATGTCTCTCTGGAATGCTACCCGTGCTCGGATGTTCATCAACCTTATTGTCAGAGGACTGGACATGGGCGAGTAGTATGCTAGGGAGTGTGAGACGCGTGTGCCCGTCTCCGAAGCCTGACCACGAGACCGCCACGATTTTCCCCTTTTTCGGCGTCGCCCAGGGCGCCGGGTGATCAGATCCATTGTATTGGGTGAGGCGAACACGACACTGGATCCGTTTCGGGAAAGTCATATTCCTGGTAGGAACGATGATGAGTTGACGTTAATCGTATATTCAGTAGTTCCTCCCGACTGTATGTAATGAAACCTAAGATTACCCGGGGTACCGATGTAAGAAATAACACGTAAAAAAACAAAATACTGCATATTTTCCAAGGAACACGATGCGAGGCGGCCATCTATTTTCGGCGCCGGTTCTATAAGGTTCCTAATGCAAAAAAATATGATTCTGAGACAATTTACTTTAAAGTTCCGAACCCACATTGGTTTGAATTGTGTCAGCTAATTTTTTGTTGTATTCTTTTGAACTTAACAAAATAAATTGTAGGTATTTAGAGTACTATACAGGTAGAGAACAGTGAACAGAACAAGGCTATTACAATAACTACATTTAGTAAAAAACGCAGATTGAACCTTATAGTCCCAAGCTCTCAAATTGTCTTATTATAGTTAACCAGCACAGACATAATGTGTCTGTTTATACCACTTGCTTCACAGAGGAGTGACCAGTTCATAATTGGGGAGTCATGTTGGTCAACTCTCTCAGACCACTCTGCACATCAGCAAAATGTGGAGTGTGTGTGAGACTACAGGAAGCTGTCCTCATACTTGCCTACTTGCAAGTTTTAAAACTGCTATATACAGGTCTGAAAGGTAACTTTGGTGCGCACCTGTTATCAACATCTTGATGACCAACGTCATCAGAGTCCTGTCTCTAATGTGAAATTATACAGTGAGGTTTATTTCAACGTCCTCTTCCCTGCTTTTATCACATATGGTAAAATTGTATTCATGTATGCAATTTCAGTACTGTCTTTTTAAACTGATTCTATTTCATTGTTTGGACAAAATAAGGGTTTTTAGCTACCTTGTGTGGATAGATTTGATAAAGCGCCAGTCAACTGACATTTAACAATGTTTTAAGCTGCCTAATTATGAAGAAATAATCCTAAATTGTGGACATAACTCAAATCCTGTGGTATTATATAGGAGGATTGGTATTCAGGTTAAGTCCCAGAGAGACACAGTTAAGAAGTCTCCAGGTAGAAACTATGAAAGTCTTCCATGCACATTTAAGTGGCTTCTTAAAAAACGGAAAGTTAGAAAGGTCGATATAGTGGAGATATTTTGCCTAGTTCCTGACAGCCCTGAAGACTGCTCTACAAATATACATATGAAGAGTCAGCCTATCTCTCTCTACAGCAGCCCTCACGCACAATTACACTTGTCAATCATTTGAACCCAAATTATTTGAACCACTGGAGAAATGATGCAGATCCGCTGATGTGCTTAAGGGTGTGAAACTTTGTGTTTTCACAAAGTTGAAAACAAGCAAGTACAGACGCGTCTCTATTGATCCTGTTCCCTGGAAATAAAATGAGTGCGATAGGCGAGAAGAAACAAACACAACGAGGAAGACAGCAGCCGGGGAGGAAATCGATAGATTCCCTAACTCTGAGGTCAGTCTACTCTCCTGGGTTAGGACGTCTGGGGAGGCAGGCGATGGGTATAGAGGAGGACACGGTCAAGCTCTTCCTAATTTCCCAACATARAMTATCTTAAGCTGGAACGAYGGCCTGTGAACGCAGCTCATATGCGTTTAACCTAGACAGTGTGAGGAGCTGGTGGAACGGGCTCCAGAAGAGCATACACATTAGTGACTCATCTTCGAAATGTCAGATAGTTTCCAGCTAAGGGCTTATTTTTTCTCAGTAGGAGGGAGGCAGTACTTAGTAGAAGCAGTGGTCTCAAACTTAAACTTTTTAATACATTGGTTTAACTGGCGAGCTCCCTATGATATTACGTGTTTTTGTCCTTAGAATATATGCACATTAGGGAATTTTCATGTCTGATGCACATGTTGTAAAAGGATAATAAAGGCAATTAGGATGATCAAGCCTACTGTACGTAAGGACCATATTAAAAATAGCCTTTATACTGCATGTTACATAGAAGTCAAGTATGGAATATATTGGACTTCCACTGCACCACTCACTGTGAATGCTCTTATACAGAGCCTAATGGATAGGTTAAGAATTGTGAAAAAAAAGTTGGCATAAATATATATATATATATATATATATATATAGTAGGCTTACGTCTATATTTCATTATAAAGAAATGTAATGTAAGTGAAGAGCCTGACCATGAGTGTGGTGATCAGGTTGTCTCTGAGGGCTGACACATCTACCTCCATCTCATTAGAGATGGTGCATTAGGCCCCACCGCGCTACAGTAGGTTATGTCCAGCTGTGGTCTCTCACTGGTTCTCCCTGCCTGACTCTCCCCCTGGTGCTAGTTAAGCTAGCAGAGAGGAATGCTCCTGCCTGCCT
>NW_019944159.1:84122-92260 GCF_002910315.2 Salvelinus sp. IW2-2015
TGTACTATACTGTACATTACTGAGTTCTATACAGTACTATACTGTACATTACTGAGTTCTATACAGTACATTACTGCGTTCTATACAGTACTATACAGTACATTACTGAGTTCTATACAGTACTATACAGTACATTACTGAGTTCTATACAGTACATTACTGAGTTCTATACAGTACTATACAGTACATTACTGTGTTCTATACTGTACATTACTGAGTTCTATACAGTACTATACAGTACATTACTGAGTTCTATACAGTACTATACAGTACATTACTGAGTTCTATATCAGTACATTACTGAGTTCTATACAGTACTATACAGTACATTACTGTGTTCTATACTGTACATTACTGAGTTCTATAACAGTTCTATACTGTACATTACTGAGTTCTATACAGTACTATACAGTATTACTGAGCTAAATACCGTACTATACAACACGATACAGTACATTACTGTATTCTATACTGTATATTACTGTATTAGTCTCCATGTTGTGTTTTATACAGTACAGTACTGTTTTAGGCTCCATGTTGTGTTTTWTACAGTACAGTACTGTTTTAGGCTCCATGTTGTGTTTTTATACAGTACAGTACTGTACATTACTGTATTCTATACTGTATATTACTGTATTAGGCTCCATGTTGTGTTTTTATACAGTACAGTACTGTATTAGGCTCCATGTTGAGTTTTTATCCAGATATCCCAGTAGTAGAAGAGGAAACCGTGGCCTATATATGAACAACAGTTCATGTGGTGTATCCTGAACACCTCCTCTGACAGCAGAGCAGCTGTAGTCTGACTATACCGTACTACTTCTGCCTTTCAAATGGCACCCCTATTTCATCACCTGTACACTGCTTTTGACAGGATTCCTACGGGCCCAAGTCAACCGTAGTGCGCTGTGTGGGGAACAGTGTTGAATTTAGGACGCAACCTAACACACACGCACACTACCATCAGACAGCCCTCAAGTGGAGGGAGAGATCTCTACATTTAATTGGTCGTGTACACTGCGTTGTTAAGGAGACATGGGGGAGAGGTATGGAGAGAGAGAGAGAGGGAGAAAGGGAGGGGGGAGGGTGGCGGCTGGGTGGAGAAAGAGAGCGTTAAACACAATCTCATTATAATTTGCTCTTAGACTAGTCGTGGGCTATTTAGTTAGTCGTTGTTGAACTGCTTGGTACGGTAGTGTTTGAAGCCTTAGCCTATGGGGTTGTTATTAGGCTTGAGGTCAAGGGATTTGAGCATGTATCTTTACGCAACTAGGAATATAAATTATTTCATATTCGTTCAATCATCCTTGAGCTAAAATCATGGAAAGAAAGTTTTTCTTCTTACAAAAATAATTTAAAAAAAGCTTTTCTGACTTCAAAATTCAATATCTACATTTTTAACCTTGTCAAAGGGTCTCCCTTGAAGCTGCAATCAGCAGTTGAAACAATTAACAAAGCTCATACCCACCCCTGTGTTTAGGTAAAAAGCTGAGTGATATCAACATGATATCAACATTATAGTTATAACCAGGATATGAGGCTACACAGGACTGACCATCCATGATATCAACATTATAGTTATAACCATGTTATGATGGCGCCATACAGGACTGGACCATCCATTGATATCAACATTATAGTTATAACCATGTTATGAGGCTACACAGGACTGACCATCCATGATATCAACATTATATTTATAACCATGTTATGAGGCTATACAGGACTGACCATCCATGATATCAACATTATAGTTATAACCATGTTATGAGGTTATACAGGACTGACCATCCATGATATCAACTTATAGTTATAACCATGTTATGAGGCTATACAGCGTTTTGTTTACATTTACACTGTTGACAAACATTGGAGGAGAACAAGTTTATTATTCTGGGCTCAGATGGAGTGTAACAGTTTAACTAAACTCATGAGGCATTTATAAGTTACATTCTTCAAGAACCAATGGGTATATATAATATATATATATAATTAATTTTATAATTAAGTATAATTAATTTACAACCCTAAAAGGCTCCATGTTGGATGTAGCAACCGCAGATTGCCCCATTTTAAAAGTGTTTTATTTATTTAACATATATTTGCTTATTACACCGGTACTTCCAGGAAAATATTGCATTCTAAAGCCGACACCAAGGAAGAAGTGACTAGTAACACAGTGTACCCATTGTAACTAATGTATTAACTTCATACTGAGATTAAATGTACGACTGTCTGGCTAGATGGGTCTGACTTCTCTAATTAACTACAGCGAGAACAGACAGCTTGATAGAAAACTCCAGCGTTGTTCGTTTCTACGTTTCTTATCTGACCAGCAGACAGCCATTTCCTACCTTGTCATCTGTTTCTCTTCACTTCCCACTCAGACCTCTTCTGTTCACATCGATGTCTGGAGGCTGCACATGTATAGAGTCAGACCCAGCTCTCCCAGGCATCAAACTCATCACACACACACACACGCACACACGCACGCACGGCACGCACGCAACGGCACGCACGCACGACAGCACACCACACGCCACACACGCGCACACACACCACACACACACAACAAACACCACACCACACACACACACACACCACACACACACGCACACACACACGCACACCCACACACACACACACACACACACACACAACGCACGCCACGCACGCACGCACGCACACAGCACAACATCAACACACACCACACACGCACACACGCAGCACACACACACGCACACGCACACGCACACACACACAGCACAGACCCACGCACACACATGCACACACACGACACCACAAATACACACACATGCACGCACGCACACACACACAGCCACGCCACAGCACACACAACACGCACAGACCCACGCACACACATGCACACACACACACCGCACACCACAAATACACACACATGCACGCACGCACGACACACCACACACGCGCGCGCGCGCGCGCACACACACACCACACACACACACCACACACACGCACACACCAACACCACACACACGCACACACACACACACACACACAACACAAACACGCACAACAAACACCCACACATGCACCACACACACACACACACCACCACACAACACACACACACACCACACACACACAACACAACACACACACACACACACACACACACAACACACACACACACACACACATTCCACCTTCCCCCCTCCAGACACACAGCAATGTGTGTATTATTTAACGTGACTGATTCACATTATTTTTGTATGTTTTATTTAGGCGGTAGAACAGCTTTTATATTGCAGATAGATTGTGGTTTCTATCAATGTAATTGTCTGCATCATTTCCAATTTCCAATCTCTGTCCACATGTACAGTATATACAGAGTCTTCGGAAAGTATTCAGACCCCTTGACTTTTTCCTGTTACAGCCTTATTATAAAATGAATTGTATCAAGAACAAATAACTCTGTAATCTACACACACTACCCGATAATGACAAAGTACAAACAGGTTTTCAAAAAAAATTGCAAATGTATTACAAATAAAAAACTGAAATATCTTATTTACATAAGTATTCAGACCCTTTGCTATGAGACTCGAAATTGAGCTCAGGTGCATCCTGTTTCCATTGATCATCCTTGAGATGTTTCTTCAACTTGATTAGAGTCCTCCTGTGGTAAATTCAATTGATTGGACATGATTTGGAAAGGCACACACCTGTCTATTTAAGGTCCCACAGTTGACAGTGCATGTCAGAGCAAAAACCAAGCCATGAGGTCAAAGGAATTATCCGTAGAACTCCGAGACAGGATTGTGTCGAAGCACAGATCTGGGGAAGGGTACCAAGAACACAGCGGCCTCCATCATTCTTAAATAGAAGAAGTTTGGAGCCACCAAGACTCTACCTTAAAGCGCAGCGGCCCAGCGTCATCCGGGTTCTGGTTTGGCCGGTGTAGGCCGTCATTGTAAATAATAATTTATTCTGGCTTGCCTCATTAAATAAAGGTTCAATAATAAAAAATAAATAAATAAATAAATTGTATAGTTAGAAGTTAGAAGAAAAAAAATCTTGCATATCGTAATTTATTTCACACAATTAACGAATAATATGCATAATAATGTAGACACTTCATCTGAAGGATTGCTACCTATAACCAGGACTGGCATTACATTTATTTATTTTTTTTAGCAGGCAATCATTTTTTTGGGGGAAACAATTATTGTGAATCAGCCTACATTATAATGCCCCAAACATCATTTACCCCATAGCAACAGATGTGGGATACATACACACTCTCTCCCCACCCTCCCCCACCCCTCCCCCATCCTCCCCCTCCCCCCCCCCCTCCCCCCACCCCTCCCCTGCCCATCCCACCCCTCCCCCACCCCTCCCCACCCCTCCCCATCCTCCCCCTCGCCCACCCCCTCCCCATCCGCCCTCCCCCACACCCTCCCCATCCTCCCCATCCCCTCCCCCCCCACCCCCTCAACCTCCCATCCTCCCCTACCTCCCACCCCTCCCCATCCTCACCCCTCCCCATCCCCTCCCATCCTCCCTCCCCCATCCCCCTCCCCACCCCCTCCCCCACCCTCCAATCCACCCCTTCCCCCACCCTGCCCATCCCCTCCCCCACCCTCCCCATCCTCCCCTCCCCCACCCGTCCCCACCGCCCCCATGCCCACCCCTCCCCCCCCCCCCTCCCCACCCCTCCCCATCCTCCCCCTCCCCCACCCCTCCCCACCCCCCCCACCCCTCCCCATCCTCCCCCTCCACCCCTCCCCATCCCTCCCCCTCCCCACCCCGCCCCCACCCCTTCCCCCACAACAACCTACGTTCAGATGTTTGAACGGTTTTTTTACATCACCAGAGAACAAGAGAAGGGTTGATGTGAGAATTCATATACGGTACAGTTGTTTGAGAAGGAACGCAAAAAATAGAGCAAGAACGGGGAGATTTGATTAACCAATGTCTAGTCCTAGCTGACGGAGCTCAGATACACCCATTTCCCCTGAAACACACACACACACACTGGTCCCCCCCATTGTGACTATTTTCCCAAAAATCTCTGAGCAGTCAGACCTTTTGATTATTTTGTGCCACCAGGTCCACAATAATGTGCCCCCTCTCTGTTTGTCCGAGTGTGATCCCCTCCCCATGGGTTACTGCAGCTAGTGTTGCCAACACTGCCACTACCTGGGGGGTGGTACTCCACCGGAATTCCCATCGGCTAGGTACGAGGTCGTCAAGGTTCTCATTAGCAGCTTTGAGAAATTCCTTGTATATTATGCTCACCAACCTTTGGCTTTGTTGGACCAACCCTGTCGGGCCGGATCAGACTCTTGAGGGGGTGATGTTGTTTTAGTGGGTCTTTGGCCGCATGTATCTTTCTGTCTTGGATGCGTAGGCTACTTGCAGTAAGCCTATAAAACAGATAAGGACTTCTCCTTAGTGTGTGGGTCACTCAGGTGGGTGTCTAGGGTATAGGGTTGGAAACCGTTCCATCACGATAGGACAATAAATCAATCAAATTTATTTGTAATTTATTTTAAAATGTATATCCCATATCTCCACAAAATGGTAAACTCTCTCTGTCACAACTCACAGACACACACACATTAATTACATAAACACACACCCCATCTTCCGTCACAACCACACTCCCCCCCCAAATATACACCCGCATATACTGTGCCTTCTATGTTCTCTGTCTGCTGTGTTTTTTTACCATGTTGATTTCTACCTAATTTCAGGCTTTTTAGTACTTTTGTGTTCCAGTTTCTCTTTGCATGTGTATTATTTCAATAAGTATCCTTTTCTTCTAATGCTGTCTTTAAAAAAAATCTATTTATAAATACTATCAATAATAATTGGAATACTAATTATTTTACAACATTCCCTATCTGTAACGGCGTTCTAGATCTTCCTCCTCCTCAGACGAGGAGAGGAGAGAAGGATCGGAGGACCAATACGCAGCGAGGTATGATGACATAATGACATTTATTGAAAGACGAACACGAACACGAAAACACTTGGAAAATTACAAAATAAGAAAACGACGTAGACGAAACCTGAACATGGAACTTACATAACTACACGCAGAACTCACGGACAGGAACAGACTACATCAAACGAAATAACAGCCAAGACAGTCCCGTGTGGTGCGCAGACACAGACACGAAAGACACAGGAGACAATCACCCACAAACAAACAGTGTGAACAGTCAACCTATATATGGTTCTCAATCAGAGGAAAACGTCAAACACCTGTCTCTGATTGAGAACCATATAAGGCTGATTACAAGACCTAAACATAGAAACACAAAACATAGAAATGCCCACCCACACTCACGCCCTGACCGACTAACACATACAAAACAACAGAAAATAGGTCAGGAACGTGACACTATCTTGAGTGGTATAGTGTATTTGTAGATTATTTCTTGATCAATTGTTGTATTTGATTGTTTTCCAGTTTAAAAAAAAAATGACAATCGCTACCATGGATAGAATTGGGTGGTCCATTATTACAATCCCTACCATGGATAGTATTGTATATTAGTACTTTTGTGTTCCGGTTCCTGTTTATGTACTGGGTGGTCCATTATTCGACTCCTTTTTGTGAACTCAGCATTATTTAGAATCCCTTTTAGCTTGTTTGTGTCTTTCTTCAATGTCACAGCTTTTCTCATCCCTCATCTAAACCTTGCCTTCAACTCTTTATATAGTTCAAGAATGCCCAGTTTGTCATTTATCGACTTTAGCAAGTCGGTTTCTACACTTACCGTTCCAGGTGGTGAAAAGCATAAATCGCCTGTCAGTCGGGGAGCTCGTCTTGGTTTTTTGGGGGGGTTTGGTTCTCCATGCTTACTCTCCGACATGTTTTGTGGTTGAATGTGTTGGTACTATTGCTCGATACATTTCTCTAGCCTTATAATTTGTTTCGTTGTTCTTCAGATTGAAGGTTATTGCCCAGGAGTATGTGAAGTGTTAATATTTAGTTAGATTTACAGATATTAAATCTAGGGAGTTTTTCCTAGCCACCGTGCTTCTACACCTGCATTGCTTGCTGTTTGGGGTTTTAGACTGGGTTTCTGTACAGCACTTTGAGATATCAGCTGATATCGAGTGGCATATTCAATCAAATTAGATTTGATTTGATTTGATATTGAATATTAAGTTTTTTATTCTTGAGACATTCTGCCCACTTTCTTCGGTCCACCATTGTTTCCTTCTCTGCCTCCCATATCACATAGACTAATTCACATTAATAGTAAACATCCTGTTTTTTAATCTCTAAAGGAAATCAAGAATTAGGTGTTTTTCTTGGTTCTGTGGTTCTCTAGTTACGACCCAAATGGCATTCATATCCCTATGTAGCTGCGCTACTTTCCAGGGGTCCATAAGTAGTATACTATGCAGTGCACTACTTTTGGCCCAGGGCCATAAGTAGTATACTATGTAGGCACTATTTTGACAAAGGCCCATAGTAGTATACTATGCAGTGCACTACTTTTGACCAGGGGCCATATGTAGTATACTATGCGGTGCACTACTTTTGCCCAGGGCCATAAGTAGTATACTATGTAGTGCACTACTTTTGACCAGGGGCCCATAAGTAGTATGCTATGTAGTGAACTACTTTTGACAGGGGCCCATAAGTAGTATACTATGCAGTGCACTACTTTTGATCTGGGACCCATAAGAGTATACTATGTAGTGCACTACTTTTGACCAGGCGCCATAGTATGTATACTATGAGTGCACTACTTTTGACCTGGGACCCATAAGTAGTATACTATGTAGTGCACTACTTTTGACCAGGGGCCATAAGTAGTATACTATGCAGGTGCACTACTTTTGCCAGGGGCCATAAGTAGTACATACTAGTTGTGCACTACTTTTGCCCAGGGGCCCATAAGTAGTACACTATGTAGGCACTACTTTTGACCAGGGGCCATAAGTAGTATACTATGTAGTGAATATGGTTCCATTTGGGACTAGCAATCTGTCTTTGTAATGGAGCTTCAATGGAATCTATTCATCATGAGGATATTAGTGTTGGTTCATGTCACACTGACAGAGCTCCTGACTCCCGACGGGTGGAATGGAGAAGCGGGGAGGGAAGAGGAGGGAGGAGGAAGGAGGAG
>NW_019944159.1:97391-100570 GCF_002910315.2 Salvelinus sp. IW2-2015
GCAGTCCTGGGGGACCCTAAGGGGTGCAGTCCTGGGGCCCTAAAGGGGTGCAGCAGTCCTGGGACCCTAAGGGGTGCAGTCCTGGGACCCTAAGGGGTGCGTCCTGGGACCTAAGGGTGCAGTCCTGGGACCCTAAGGGGTGCAGTCCTTGGGACCCTAGGGGTGGGCAGCAGTCCTGGCCTAAGGGGTGCACAGTAGTGCGCTGGGGACCCTGAGGGGTGCGAGTCCTGGGACCTAAGGGGTTGCAGAGGGGTGCAGTCCTGGGACCCTAAGGGGTGCAGTCCTGGGACCCTAAGGGGTGCACATTTTGGTTTTTGCCCTAGCACTACACATCTGATTCAAATAATCAAAGCTTGATGATGAGTTCGTTATTTGAATCAGTTGTGTAGTTCCCAGGGAAAAAACCAAAACGTGCACCCATCTGCTCTGCCTGTGAGGTACTGTATGAACAGTATATTACACATTCGCCATATTCAACTCAGTGGCCAGATAGGTAATGCTACATTTACAGTAAAACAACAACAAAATCTACACCGGATAGTTGCAGTGAGATGTGTCAGTGCCTTGCTCAAAGAGACTTTGACAGATTTCCCACCTTGTCGGCTCGGGTATTAGAACCAGCAACCTCTCAGTTACTGGCCCAATGCTCTAAGCGCTAGGCGACCTGCCACGCGTTCACCAATTTAGCTGCTGTAGATCCCTTAGGACATAATGCAGTGTCTCAAATGATAAACCTGTTCCCTATAAAGTTATCTTCGGTTGACGTGAGCCACTTTGTCAAAGAGCAGTAGAGATTAATCGTGAAGCACAGAGATTTGTATTGAGATGTTGTAGACTAGAGATCAGTAGAGATTAACAGAGATGTACGGAGATGTTGTAGACTAGAGATCAGAAGAGATGAATAGAGATATTTATTGAGATGTTGTAGACTAGAGATCAGATCCCGTAACACAAACACTCAGGAGAGATGTCGTAGCATGACCAACAAACTGTAAGAGCTTGTCTCCTCTCGCCTCCTGCACCCCTCCTTCTCCAATACAGCATGACCAACAACAAACTAGAAGAGCGTGTCTCCTCTCGCCTCCTGTACTCCTCCTTCTCCAATACAGCATGACTAACAACAAACTAGAAGAGCTTGTCTCCTCTCGCCTCCTGTACTCCTCCTTCTCCAATACAGCATGACTAACAACAAACTAGAAGAGCTTGTCTCCTCTCACCTCCTGTACTCCTCCTTCTCCAATACAGCATGACTAACAACAAACTAGAAGAGCTTGACTCAGTGTCATCACAGCTCATCTCTCTTCTCCTCCTCTCCTCTTTTCTCCTCCTTGTGTTCCATTGTGTAAACATGACAGATTTCTCGCTCGTTATCTGAGAGGCGGGTTTAGAAGAGAGAGAGAAGGAGAGAGAGAGAGAGAGAGAGAGAGAGAGAAGAGAGAGAGAGAGAGAGAGAGAAGAGAGAGAGAGAGAGAGAGAGAGAGAAGAGAGAGAGAGAGGAGAGAGAGAGAGAGAGAAGAGAGAGAAGAGAAGAGAGAGAGAGAGAGAGAGAGAGAGAGAGAGTTACTTGTGTTATTTAGCACAACAAGATAAGCAGTCTGAGTCCCTGAAGGAACAAACTAGGTTCTGGTAAATGTTGCGCTTCTTGGTGAACAGCCTCTTTTTTTCCCCTAATGTACCTCAGCAAATCTGCAGACAAGTTAGATTTGTTTCTGTGAATGGGCTCTGTGTTATAAAGTCAGGTATTTGATGACAAAACGAGCAAAACTTTTCTGCTTAGCTGTTCTGCTTCGTCTATTTCGCTCTATCTTTTCTGAACTGTCTAAACTCTCCCTGTGTGATAATGAATGTGTACTGGTGTACTGTGGGTAATATCAACGCAAACCGTGTCACTTCTGGGTTTCAGTATGTCTCGCATGTCCTTTCAGTACATCGTGTGTCTTCTCTCTGTGGAGCTGACAGCCATAGGCCTACGAGAGGATGATATATAGGGGTTGAATGTCTTGCCAATATAATTGTTCTGACACGTGTCGGTTTGGCAAGTGGAGAGAGGATTGGATTAACCTTTCGAGTTCAATCAAAATTGCAATTTTTTTTGTTATTGATTTCTCAACTTTTTTTCCATCTACATTTTTCTCCATCATTTGACGTAAAAACCCACCTCAGTGTCGCTGTCTGTGAGATACTTAAGCAATAAGGCCCGAGGAGGGGGGGGGGGGGTATATGGCCAATGCACCACGGCTAAGGACTGTTCTTAAGCACGACGCAACGCGGAGTGCCGGGTCACAGCCCTTAGCCGTTGTATATTGGCCATATACCACACACCCCCAAGGTGCCTTATTGCTATTATAAACTGGTTACCAACCTAATTAGAGCAGTAAACATACATGTTTTGTCATACCCATGGTATATGGTCAGATATACCACGGCTGTCAGCCAATCAGCATTCAGGGCTCGAACCACCCAGTTCATAAAATGAGATATCTCAACTGCTCTCCTTAGGGTTGGGGTCAATTTCATTTCAATTCCAGTTAATTCAGGAAGTACACTAGAATTCAAAATCCAATTATCTTCAATGCTTTTCAACGAGGAACATTTGGTATTTGGTTTACTTATTAATTGACTGGAATTGAAATGGTATTGACCCTAACCACTGTCAGAGTCAATGATTCAGAACAGCACACACTCCTCACACATTCTTCAATCTCTACATAAGGAAACTTTGCTGACCACACTATTAAGGTGCTACAGAGGGTGGTGAGTACGGCCCAGCACATCACTGGGGCCAAGCTTCCTGCCATCGAGGACCTCTAAACCAGGCGATGTCAGAGGAAAGGCCCTAAACATTTGTCAAACACTCCAGCCACCCAAGTCAGAGACTGTTCTCTCTGCTACCGCACGGCAAGCGGTACCAGTGCACCAAGTTTGGAACCAACAGGACCCTGAACAGCTTCTACCCCCGAACCATAAGACTGCTGAATAGTTAGACTGCTGAATAGTTAGACTGCTGAATAGTTAGACTGCTGAATAGTTTACCAAGCAGCTACCCGGACTATCTGCATTGACCCTTTATGCACATATGCTGCTGTTACTGTTTATTATCTATCCTTTACCCCTACCTACAGTATACTGCTGTTACTGTCTATTATCTATCCTTTACCCCTACCTACAGTATACTGCTG
>NW_019944159.1:101697-103198 GCF_002910315.2 Salvelinus sp. IW2-2015
CACACTAGATTAATGCCCTTACAAGGAAACCTCACATCAACTGACGCAGCAGAGGGGAGTGACGGCGAGAGTCAGACGTGGGTTTACTGGAGACCTGAGGGCACGACAGTTGAGGGATGAGGAGCAACGAGCGAAGAGGCAGGGAGCTGGGAGGGGGGAGAGGCGAAGAGCGCAGGAGGAGCTGAGGCGAGAACGGAGACACGTAGAGTGCACGCGATCGTAGAGCCGGGAGAGAGACACCTGAGCGCGAGTGTGGGGGAGGAGAGATTGGAGAGCCTAGACAGACGAGAGAGGGGGGAGGCGGAGGTGAGTAGGCGAGGGGGCCGCACTGGAGAGACGTCGTAGGGCTTTGCCGGGTGATGAGAAGGAGGTAGAGATTGGGCTCCTTGCCTTTGCGAAATGTGGCCCTCTTGTCTGGCGGTGCTGCCCATCCTGCAGCCCTTCCGCCCTCTGGCCCCCACACTTCCTACATGGTAACTGGCTGGTTATGGGTTTATTATCTACTCACTAGGTCCTTTTTGTATTTCTCAACCTACCTACATGTACACTGCTGGTTACTGGGTCTGTTTATTAGTCTATACAGTCACTATCACTTTACCCCTACCTACAGTATACTGCTGTTACTGTTTATTATCTATCAAGTTGTCTAGTCACTTTACCCCTACCCATAGTATACTGCTGTTACTGTCTATTATCTATCCTTTACCCCTACCTACAGTATACTGCTGTTACTGTCTATTATATCTCCTGTTGCCAAGTCACTTTACCCCTACCTACAGTATGCTGCTGTTACTGTCTATTATCTATTATGTTGCCAAGTCACTTTACCCCTACCTATATGTACATGTCTACCTCAATTACCTCGTACCACTGCACATCGACTCGGTACGGGTACTTCCTGTATATAGACAAGTTACTCATTGGTATTTATCCCTCGTGTTATTATTTTTCTTTCATTTCTCTATTGTCTTCTTCTCTATATTGTTGGGAAGGGTCCGTAAGTAAGCGTTAATCCCTGTTAATCTACACCTGTTGTTTATGTGACAAATACAATTGAATTTAATACCTGTTATTGTCTTCCCTCCCCACAGTGGTGTCCTCTCCGCTGCTAGACTCTCAAATGTAGGAAGATGGTTCAATGCTATTTACAGGTGTAGGATCTTCAATTGATCAGTCTTTTGTTGCTGAGAATTTTCCTGCACCGCAGAAAAGCTTCATGTGATTGATTATCAATTCACTGAAAACCCCGCACTAACGCATGGCTATATTAACAGTACTGCACATTTCATGTAGCCAAATTTGGCTAACTAATAGCCTAACAACCRATCAAGCAACCTTATGGACTAAACGTTCAAATCCTGTTATGACATGATTATTTTTGCTGCAACAATACTGGTTAAATAAAGATCCTTCATCTGTAAATAAAGTTTGTTTTGGTTGGATGTGATCCTGTCTGTGTTACGGAGTTCTGACCCCCCAGCTACACAGTTCTAACATCCAT
>NW_019944159.1:104253-105606 GCF_002910315.2 Salvelinus sp. IW2-2015
TTTACCTTACCTTATCTTACCTTACCTTAGTTGACCTTACCTTATCTTACCTTACCTTGGTTTACCTTACCTTACCATACATTAGTTTACCTTACCTTTGTTTACCTTGCCTTACCCCCCCACCTTACCTTACCCTTATCTTACCTTACCTTATCTCACCTTAGTTTACCTTACCTTATCTTATCTTACCATGCCTTGTTTACCTTACCTTATCTTACCCTATCTCACCTTACCTTAGTTTACCTTACCATACCTTAGTTACCCTACCTCACCTTAGTTTACCTTACCCTACCTTAGTTTACCTTACCCTACCTTAGTTTATCTTACCTTACCTTACCTTATCTTACCATATTTTACCTTACCTTATCTTACCTTACCTTAGTTGACCTTACCTTACCCTACCGTACCTTAGTTTACCTTACCTCACCTTAGTTTACCTTACCCTACCTTAGTTTACCTTACCTTACCTTACCCTACCATACCTTAGTTTACCTTACCCTACCATACCTTAGTTTACCTTACCTTACATTATCTTACGTCACCTTACCTTAGTTGACCTTGCCTTACCTTACCCTACCATACCTTAGTTTACCTTACCCTACCATACCTAAGTTTACCTTGCCTTACCTTATCTCACCTTAACTTAGTTTACCTTACCTTACCTTAGATTACATTATCGTAGTTTAACCTACCTTACCTCACCTTAGTTTACCGTAGTTTACCCTACCTTACTTTAGTTTACTTTACCTCACCTTACATTACCTTAGTTTACCCCACCTTACTTTAGTTTACCTTACCTTAGTTTACCTTAGCTTACATTACCTTAGCTTACCTTAGTTTACCTTACATTGCCTTAGTTTACCCTACCTTACATTAACTTAGTTTACATGACCTTAACTTATCTCACCTTACATTACCTTACCTTGGTTTACCCTACCTTACGTTACCTTAGTTTACATTACTTTACATTACCTTACCTTAGTTTACCGTACCTCACCTTACACTATCTTAGTTTACCCTACCTCACCTTAGTTTACATTTCCTTATTTTACCTTACCTTAGTTTACCTCACCTTACATTACCTTAGTTTACCCTACCTTACGTTACCTTAGTTTACATTACTTTACATTACCTTACCTTAGTTTAGTTTACCTTACCTTACCTTACCAGACCATACCATACCTTACCATACATTACCTATACCATGGCTGCCCAACCCTCTTCCTGGAGATCTACTGTCCTGTAGGTTATCAGCCCAACCCTCTTCCTGGAGATCTACTGTCCTGTAGGTTTTACTTACCAGACCATACCCATAACCTTACCATAACATTACCTTATACCATTAGGCTTGCC
>NW_019944159.1:105922-113234 GCF_002910315.2 Salvelinus sp. IW2-2015
TCAGTCCAACCCTCTTCCTGGAGATCTACTGTCCTGTAAGGTTTTTAGTCCAACTCTCTTCCTGGAGATCTACTGTCCTGTAGGTTATCAGCCCAAACCTCTTCCTGGAGATCTACTGTCCTGTAGGTTTTCAGTCCAACCCTCTTCCTGGAGATCTACTATCCTGTAGGTTTTCAGTCCAACCCTAATTTAACATATCTGATTCAGCTAGTTAAGGTCTTGTTGAGCAGCAAATTAGTAGAATTAGGTGTGTTAAACTAGGGTAGGATTTTCAATACCATACATCTTTTAATAATAAACTAATATAATTTTATATTATATATATATATATATATATTGTTAAATAGTTAACCAATAGCTACCCTTTACCTTACCTTAGTTTACCTTACTTTACATGAACTATAACGGTGGTACGATTTTCAATACAATAATACAATAATGTAAATACACACACTACCGTTCAAAAGTTTGGGGACACTCAGAAATGTCCTTGTTTTTGAAAGAACATTTTTTTGTCCATTAAAATAACATCAAATTGATCAGAAATACAGTGTAGACATTGTTAATGTTGTAAATGACTATTGTAGCTGGAAACGGAAGATTTTTAATGGAATATCTACATAGGCGTAAAGAGGTCCATTATCAGCAACCATCACTCCTGTGTTCCAATGGCACGTTGTGTTAGCTAATCCAAGTTTACCATTTTAAAAGGTACATTGATCATTTGAAAACCCTTTTACAATTTCGTTAGCACAGCTAAAAACTGTTATCCTTTCTTTAAAAAATGTGCCGTTTCCAGCTACAATAGTCATTTACAACATTAACAATGTCTACACTGTATTTCGGATCAATTTGATGTTATTTTAATGGACAAAAAATGTGCTTATCTTTCAAAAACAAGGACATTTCTAAGTGTCCCCAAACCTTTGAACGGTAGTGTATGTGTGTATATATATATATATATCTCGTATGATACAATGCTTTATTGTCCTTTTTCATGTAAATTCATTTTGGAGGCCAGCGATACATAGTTAGTCACATCTGATTATAGTGGCAGAGCAGACACAACAATGGTCCATTAAAACATGTTATAAATGATGAATATGAGCCCTTTGTATCCATGGCAATAGGCCTATGTGCTTTCTCTCTCCTCAGCACCAGTTCTCTTCCACCAGAAAACTAATTTTCACTCATTACTTCCCCATGGTACATCATCCCTGACCCTGGCAACACCGAGCCCAGTGATTTCACACCCTGGACAATAGTGTTTCCAGGCCTCATTGAGGAAGAGACAGAACTCACCAATGCTGTGTCTCAAAGGGAACCCTATTCCCTATATAGTGCACTAATTTTTACCAGAGCCCTGTGGAACCTTATTCCCTATATAGTGCACTATTTTTGACCAGAGCCCTTTGGCAACCCATTCCCTGTATAGTGCACAACTTTTGACCAGAGACCTATTGGTTTCCCTATGGGCCCTGTGTAAAACAGGTGCACCGTGTTAATTGATGCAGAGAGCCCTCTTGACCTCGCAACCAACCAACCAGGGCCTCCCAACCAACCAACCAGGACCTCCCAAACAACAGGAGATTAGGCCCCACTTGGCTATTTCATTATAGCTACAGGCCCCGCTAGGCTATTTCATTATAGCTACAGGCTACAGGCCCCACTGGGCTATTTCATTATAGCTACAGGCTACAGGCCCCACTGGGCTATTTCATTATAGCTACAGGCCCCACTGGGCTATTTCATTATAGCTACAGGCCCCACTGGGCTATTCCATTATAGCTACAGGCTACAGGCCCCACTGGGCTATTTCATTATAGCTACATTTCATTGTATGACTACCAACCAACCCCTTGAAACAGTACATAATAGTTACTAAGACAACCAACCCATTGATACAGTACATAATAGTTACTAAGACAACCAACCCATTGATACAGTACATAATAGTTACAGAGAGAGATCTGTAGCTGTGTGTTGCTGCACCAGTCATTAGTCTGTAGCTGTGTGTTGCTCACCAGTTCATAGTCGTACTGTGTACTGGTCACTCATTAGTCGAGCCTGTTTGCCATCAAGTCTGTAAGCTGTGTGTTGTCTCACCAGTCCATTAGTCTGTAGCGTGTATGCTCACAGTCATTTAGTCTGTGCTGTGTTACCTCGCTCAGTCTGTAGCTGAGTCACGTATTAGTCTTTCCCTAAAAAGTGAATATGTACGTCCTTTGTGAGGTGATTAATTGTGTATGCTTACGCTCTGCGTTTTCATTGACAGGAAGTTCAGACCACAAACCTGACTACCTGTTCTGTTATCTTCTGCGTTGTATTTCACAAGGAACCAAACAGAGGCAAACGGGCTGAACGCGGAGGAATAACGCAGAACTTGGCCAATAAGAAAGACTCATTTCGCTGCCAGTTTTGTGACGGGTTTTTCTACGTTTGCATAATGATATAACCCTGGATTTGTATTTTCACACGTGTCCTTATCAGTACGTCGGTGTCTTCCCTCTCTTTCTCTAGAGCTGACAGCTATAGGTCCTTGAGAGGATGTAATCTACTGTTCTCAGCCCTTTTCCTCTCTGTTTTGCCAAATAATCATTCTCACTTGTACTCTAATTGGCAGGTGGCGAGAAGGACTAGACTGAACTCTTTAATGCTTAAATCAAAGGGAGGAATCTAACTGTTCTTCTACTCAGGTTGCTATTGATTCCTCATGTCTAAACCCTTTTCCTTCATTTTTCCTCCATGCATTGGAGCTATAATCCACCTTTGTAAAACCCTCAGTATAGCTGGTAGTGTCGCTATGAGATACACAGACTTCCAGTGAATTCAGGAATGCACTAACCGTTCAATTCAACTCTCTTTCAATCTTTCCAATTCGGAACATGTGGAAGTGGAATTTAGTTTGACTTTCGGGACATTGACTTGGAATGCATATTGACGGAAATTGAAGCTGGAAATTGAATTGGAATTGACTGGAATTGAATTGGAATTGACTGTGAATTGAATTGGAATTGACTGGAATTGATGGAAATTGGAATTGACTGGAATGTGAAATTATTGGAATTGACTGGAATGACATTGTGATTGACTGAATTGAACATTGTGATTGACTCCAACACCTGTCTCCATTCTCCTCAATTGTTTTACAGTCAATCAAAGCACAAACAGTCCTTCCAAGTCCTCTCCCAGTTTTCTCTCCAACGTCTCTCCCAGTCCTCTCCAAGTCCTCTCCAGTAACTGCTCCAAGTCCCTCTCCCGGTTTCTCTCCCAGTCCTCTACTGGTCCTTCCCAGCCCTCTCCAAGTCCTCTCCCAAGTCCTCCCCCAGTACTCTCGCAAGTCCCTCTTCAAGTCCTCTCCCAGTTTCTCCAAAGTCCTCTCCCGTCCTCTCCCAGTCCTCTCCAAGTCCTCTCCGGTCCTCTCCAAGTCCCTACTGGTCCTCTCAGTCCTCTTCAGTAATTTCTCCCAGCCCTCTCCCAAGTTCTCTCCCAGTTCTCCCAAGTCCTCTCCGCAGTCCTCTCCAAATCTTTCCAGTCTTCTCCCATTTTTCGTCCTCTCCAGGGCCCTCCCAGTCTTCTCAAAGTCTCTCCCGTCCTCTCCAAGTCTTCTCCCAAGCCTCTCCCAGTCCTCCCCAGTTCTCTCCAAGTCCTCTCCCGGTCCCTCTCCTGTCCTCTCCCAGTCATCTCCCAAGTCCCTCCCAGTCCCTCTCCAAGTCTTCTCCAAGTCTTTATTCCCAAGTCCTCTCCTGGTCCTCTCCCAGTCATCTCCGGTCTCTCCAAGTCTTCTCCAAGTCTTATCCAGTCTCTCACTGGTCCCTCTCCCACCCTCTCCGGTTCTCTTCCAAGTCTTCTCCAAGTCTTATCCCCAGTCCTCTCCGTCCTCTCCGGCCCTCTCCAAAAGTCCTCCCCGGTCCCTCCCAGCTCTTCTCCAGTCCTCTCCCGGTCTTCTTCCAAGTCTTATCCCCAGTCCTCTCCCCGGTCCTCTCCCGGCCTCTCAAGTCCTCTCCCGGTCCTCTCCCAGTCTTCTCTCTCTACATAAAGAGACCTTGCTAACCCATACTATTATAAATGTTCATTGTCTCCTCTTCACTGTTATTACTGTCAAATGTATCCGAATGGCTACATGCTATTTAAAGTGCCCTGCAAAAACCCAAACATTCCCCAGAAATGTTTCATAACGCACAAAAAGGCTTTTCTTCTCTCAAATGTTTTGGCACAAATTTGTTTACATATTCTGTTAGTGAGCATTTTCTCCTTTGCCAAGATAATCCACCCACCTGACAGGTGTGGCAATATCAAGAAGCTGATTAAACAGCATGATCATTACAGAATTGCACCTTGTGCTGAGGTGGGGACAACTCATTCTGATTGGCTGGGCCTGGCTTCCCAGTGGGTGGGCCTATGCCTACAGGCCCACCCATGGCTGTGCCCTCTGCCCATTTCAAATGTCTCTTAATATGAACTGTGACCTCAGTAAAATCTTTGAAACTGTTGCATGTTGCGTTTATATTATTGTTCAGTATGAATGTAAACAAACACTGTATATATAGCCTCCAACCATTAATAAAACTATAGTTTTGATATCATGGATGGTCCAATCCTTGCATCCAAAGCTTTGTCTATGAATTTGACATTTCCCCCCCAGTCCCCATACCTCAGCTGCTACCAAAACAGTGGCAGGATGGACACTTTGTTTATTGTTTCGAACCGCAGGATTGCCTCTTTAAATAAAGTTTGTTTTGTCTTGATGTGATCCTTTAGGCGTTAAGTCTACCCTCCAGCTACACGGTTCTAATTCCCCGTTAATGTTCCCCGTTAATGTTGTTCTCTCCTCTGGTCCTCTAGAATCAACATCTTTCAGCTGCAGTTCTGTACATTTCCACAGTACTGTCTCACATGCTGTCTCACATGCTGTCTCCTCTATCCTAGATCAGCCTTCATGATGGTCACACGTCAGGACGTTTTGCTGGTCAGAAGGCCCTCCTCCTGACCCCCCAGCTGAAGGAGAATGACACACTGCGTAACCTTCGAGTACTTCCTGTCTGGGCGCGAGGGGCGGGACCGGGGCAGCTCAACGTGTACATCAGAGAGAACAACAGTCCCCTGGGCATGCCGTCTGGAACGTGTCTGGCCAGCTACTAGAGCCTGGGTACAGGTAGAACTGGCCATCTCTACCTACTGGCCCAAACTTCTATCAGGTGAGAAGGTTTCGCCTTACCATAACTTACCACACCATACTTACCTAACAACACACATACCATACCTTACCTTACATACATACTTACTACACATACCTAACCATACATACCTTACCACACCATACCTTACCATACCATAACTTACCAATATCTTATACACCATACCATACCATACCATACCTTACCACACCATATCTTACCATACCATACTTACCATACAGTTCCATACCCTACCTTACCTTACCATACAGTACGCTTTTTGAAAATTGTATGAAATTACTTATCAAAAATAATGTTTTAAATTAAGATTGTATGGTTTCAACTTCCTCTAATTTGTTCGGGCCGAACAAGCACTGTACAACACTCTTACCCGTGACTGTATTATGATAGAACACTTCCTCTTACCCGTGACTGTATTCTCAATACAACACTTCCTCTTATCCGTGACTGTATTCATGATAAACACTTCCTCTTATCCGTGACTGTATTCATTGATACAACACTTCCTCTTATCCGTGACTGTATTCATGATACAACACTGCCTCTTACCTGTGACTGTATTCATGTACAAACTTCCTCTATCCGTGACTGTATTCATGATACAACACTTCCTCTTATCCGTGACTGTATTCTCATACAACACTTCCTCTTACCTGTGACTGTATTCATGATACAACACTTCCTCTTACCCGTGACTGTCATTCAATGATACAGCACTTCCTCTTACCCGTGACTGTATCTCAATAACAACACTTCCTCTTATCCGTGACTGTATTCAGTACAACACTTCCTCTTACCCGTGACTGTATTCTCAATACAACACTTCCTCTTATCCGTGACTGTATTCATGATACAACACTTCCTCTTACCCGTGACTGTATCCTCAATACACACTTCCTCTTACCCGTGGACTGTATTCATGATACAACACTTCCTCTTAACCGTGACTGTATTCTCAATACAACACTCTCCTCTTATCCGTGACTGTATTCTCAATACAAAACTTCCTCTTACCCGTGACTGTATTCTGATTAGAACACTTCCTCTTACCCGTGACTGTATTCATGATAGAACACTTCCTCTTATCGTGACTGTATTCATGATACAACACTTCCTCTTACCCGTGACTGATTCTCAATACAACACTTCCTCTTATCCGTGACTGTATTCATGATAAACACTTCCTCTTACCCGTGACTGTATTCTCAATACAACACTCCTCTTAACCCGTGACTGTATTCATGATACAGCATTGCCTCGTGTGCCTTATTGCTTAGTTTACATATTACTTCTGAAATATGAACCTCTTGTAATCCATGGCAATGGGCCCATGTCCTTCCTCTCCCCTCAGCGCCAGTTCTTTATAATTTGAGTTTTCAGCTGCCACCTCATCACTTCACCGGGGTACATGATCGCTGGACACAGCCCCAGTCCACAGTGATTTTCACCTTATTATCCGTGTTTCTAGGTCTATATGAGGAAGAGATGGGAACTCACCAATCTGCATCCCAAATGTGACCCTATCCCCTATGGGCCCTGGTCAAAAGTAGTGCACTATGTAGGGAATAGGGTGCCATTTGGGACGTAGAGTAGGACATGGTAATCATGGTATGCTGTCAGAGGGCCTTTCTTGATCTCCCAACCAACGGGAGATCAGGCCCACACAGGGCTATTTCAATTATAGCTACAGGCTACAGGCCCCACTGTGTGTGGTGTGTGTGTGTGTGTGTGGTGTGTGTGTGTGTGTGTGTGTGTGTGTGTGTGTGTGTGTGTTGTGTGTGTGTGTGGTGTGTGTGTGTGTGTGTGGTGTGTGTGTGTGTATGTGTTTGGCAAATAAGGTCTCAGACTCCAAACTGACCAAAAGGTACAATGGTAAAATACTCCTGCAGGCGCGAATGATGTTTGTGCCGTCTCTTCCTCACAAGGAAAATTTAAAACGCTGAATCCTCCAATTACACTAATTAGCACACGTGTTAATTATAGGTGTCTGTAATTGCATAGTAACTAAGGGATGTGTGTGTGTGTGTGTGTGTGTGTGTGTGTGTGTGTGTGTGTGTGTGTGTGTGTGTGTGTGTGTGTGTGTGTGTGTGTGTGTGTGTGTGGTGTTGGTGTGT
>NW_019944159.1:113259-114613 GCF_002910315.2 Salvelinus sp. IW2-2015
TGTGTGTGTGTGTGTGTGTGTGTGTGTGTGTGTGTGTGTGTGTGTGTGTGTGTGTGTGTGCGCGAGTGTGTGTCATAATGAAACCACCTGGTACTCTGATGTAATTCGGTAAGTACATGTTATGTTTTTTTTTATAAAGTCCAAACGAGGTCTTTTCATCTGAGATAATTACTCCTCTGTCAGGTCTTCCTAAAATGTCATTGAGGAAGTCATCACATATTTATCATGTCATAAAATAAAACCTATTTTATTGCTATTCACATCGTAAACCAGGGTTTGATTTGTATGGAGTCATTTCACTGACAACATAAATTGTATTTGAATTCCCTAATTCTGAAATTATATTAATATCTTCAATTTGAATTAAATATTTCTGAATTTGTAATGCACTAATCGAATCATTGAATTCATGAATTGAAGTTTTATTTCTTGACTTGAAACTGAATTGAGTGAATATTTCGTTCAGTTTTAAAAATTATATTTCTATTTAATTGAATATTCAAATTCACTATTTATATATTCCTGTTTCAATATGGTAGATATGGCATTCATTGTCTGCATATAAAGTTTACAAACTATCATTTCAAGTGGATCAAGCGTCGCCTAGCATCGTCCGGGTTAGGGAGGGTTTGGCCGGTAGGGATATCCTTGTCTCATCGTGCTCCAGCGACCGGGCGCAGTGCGCGCTAACCGAGGGGGGCGGGTGCACGGTGTTTCCTCCGACACATTGGTGCGGCTGGCTTCCGGGTTGGAGGCGCGCTGTGTTAAGAAGCAGTGCGGCTTGGTTGGGTTGTGCTTCGGAGGACGCATGGCTTTCGACCTTCGTCTCTCCCGAGCCCGTACGGGAGTTGTAGCGATGAGACAAGATAGTAATTACTAGCGATTGGATACCACGAAAATTGGGGAGAAAAGGGGAGAATTTATTTTWATTTTTTAAATGCATTGTTCCCAATTGAATACACGTTGGATGCATGTAAGCTGTTCTGCTAACATGTCTTATGAACGGTACAATGTATAGAATACATACATTTGATAATTGATATGTATTTAATGAGCCGTAGAAAGACATCAACTTCCTTTGTTTATAGTTTACTACAGAACAATAACCCTGTGGCTACAGACAGTGCTATTTAAATCAGTCCTGTATAAAACATGTATTACTCAGTTATTTCCAGATTTCCAGATTATTTTCTTCTCCCCCTGTCTGTCATTATTTTCTTCTCTCTGTGACATAAAGTGTTTGAGACTCTCCTCATCTCCTTTCATCTCCCCACATCTCCTCTCATCTCCTCTCATCTCCTCTCATCTCCTCTCATCTCCTCTCATCTCCTTTCATCTCCTCTCATCTCCTCTC
>NW_019944159.1:124827-126069 GCF_002910315.2 Salvelinus sp. IW2-2015
AAGTGTTGGCCAACCATAACCTCTGTCCTATCTATCCTGGACCTCCCGGGTGGCGCAGTGGTCTAGGGCACTGCATCGCAGTGCTAGCTGCGCCACCAGAGTCTCTGGGTTCGTGCCCAGGCTGGGCTGGGTTCGCGCCCAGGCTCTGTCGCAGCCGGCCGCAACCGGGAGATCCATGGGGCGACGCACAATTGGCATAGCGTCGTCCGGGTTAGGGAGGGTTTGGCCGGTAGGGAGGGTTTGGCCGGTAGGGATATCCTTGTCTCAGTATGTAAAAAAATTAAAAATATATATAAAAAAAAAAATGTTATAAAATGTATGCACTCTACTGTAAGTCGCTCTGGATAAGAGCATCTGCTAAATGACTAAAATGTAAAATGTAAAAATGTATCCTCTCTTTCCTTAAAAGTGTTGGCCAACCATAACCTCTGTCCTATCTATCCTCTAGTCTCTCGGAAGTGTGAGCACTATGTATGTGTCACTCTGAATAGGATTAACCAGCATCTCTTCAAGTGCTGCGTTGGTTGAACTAATGAACATTGAACAACATGGCTGCTGAATACAGAGTGCTTTTTTGTAACACTTTTTCAGGAAACCGAAAAGATGCTGAATTATTTAGGTTGATCACACTGTGTGTACACGAAGAGATTAGTAATCTACATGTAGATTATTTAGATGTATATTCATATATTCCTCCAGGCATCAAACGGTAGGATACAATTTATTTAAATTTACTTTGTCAAAACTAAGCACGTTGCTTCTAAAATTGGCTTGTCGGTTGGATTAGGAAAACAAGTTTACAACGTAGATTTTAATCAAGATTTCAACCACAAATCAAACATAGTATTTTCAAGGTTTGGTTTATTTCAAGTCGAAGTCACGTTTGTCAACTACTCAATCTTTTGTCACGGACGTCAAAGTAAGTAGACCACAGCGCAGCGTGGTGAGCGTACGTATTCCTTTAATTAGAAAATGAMGCCGACAAAAACAATAAACAATACAAAAGCAACCGTGAAGCTTAAGGGCTATGTGTCACAAACAAAGTTAACTTCCCACCCAGGAAGGAGGGAAAAGGGCTACCTAACTAAGTATGGTTCCCAATCAGAGACAACGATAGACAGCTGTCCCTGATTGAGAACCATACCCGGCCAAAACATAGAAATACAAAATCATAGAAACACAAAACATAGAATGCCCACCCCAAATCACACCCTGACCAAACCAAATAGAGACATAAAAAGG
>NW_019944159.1:126170-145107 GCF_002910315.2 Salvelinus sp. IW2-2015
AAATATGAGGAAGGAAAATGTTGTGGATATATGAAGCAAAACTTCAAGACATCAGTCAGGAAGTTAAAGCTTGGTCGCAAATGGTCTCCAAATGGACAATGACCCAGCATACTTTCCAAAGTTGTGCAAAATGGTTAAGGACAACAAAGTCAAGGTATTGGAGTGGCCATCACAAAGCCTGACCTCAATCCTGTTAGAAAATTGTGTGGGTAGAACTGAAAATGCATGTGCGAGCCAGGAGGCCTTCAAACCTGACTCAGTTACACTTATTGTGGAAGCTTGTGGAAGGCTACCTGAAACATTTGACCCAAGTTAAACAATTTAAAGGCAATGCTACCAAATTACTAATTGAGTGTATGTAAACTTCTGACCCACTGCGGATGTGATTGATACGGAAATAAAGCTGGAAATAAATTCATTCTATCTACTATTATTCAGACATTTCACATCCTTAAATTAAATAGGTGATCCTAACTGACTTAAGACAGAGAATTTTTACCTTCGGATTAAATGTTCAGGAATTGTGTAAAAACTGAGTCTGAATGTATTTGGCTAAGGCTTGCATGTAACTTTCCCACTTCAACTGTATTTCCCTCAAATTACACAAAGCATACACAAGAATTTTGGAAAACATACCAATTTGGATAAACTCCCATACCTCTACTTGGGAAATCACCACGATTTGTTGCCATCCACAGCAGCAATGTATGCTGTGACCTGTTGCCACAAGAAAAGGGCTTCCAGTGGAAGAAACAAACAACATTGTAAATACAACCTTTATATTTATGTTTATTTACTCTGAGAGTACACGGTGCAGAATAGCTGACCACTGTGACAGACCCCAAATTAGAAAATCTTGGAATATGTTACCAGACTCAGTGAGGCATAGGCCTTGCCTATTGAGAAGGCCGCCGTAGGCAGACATGGCTCTCAAGAGAAAGAACAGGCTATGTGCCAACTGCCCACAAAATGAGGTGGAAACTTAGCTGCACTTTCCTTAACCTTCCTGCCCAATGGTATGACACATATTATGAGACACATATTTCCCTCAGATACACAGATCCACAAAGAATTTTTTGAAAACTAATCAAACATCAAACTCCATATCAGTTAGGTAAAATACTGCAGTGTGTGTCATTCACACTGGGAAGCATGTGTTGGGCCTGTTGCCTTGGAGAAAAGGCCCAAGCAGCAGGAGCACAAACAACATTGTAAATATAAACTATAATTTATTTCTGTTTATTTATTTCACACGTCAAACATTGACATTGTTACAACCCTGTACGTAGACATAATATAAACAACTGCTTATCAGTGTAATGTTTACTAAGTTCCCCTTGTTTATTTCCCTTGTGTTTAGTGCTAGTTTCTTTGCTTTGGCAATTGTAAACACTGTTTCCATTGCCAACAAAACCTTTGAGACAAGTAGAAAGAGAGAGAGCAGAGAGAGGAGAGAGAGAGAGACGAGAGAAGAGAGAGAGGAGAAAGAGAGAGAGAGAAGAGAGAGAGACAGAGAGAGAGAGAGAGGAAGAGAGAGAGAGAGAGAGAGAGAGAGAGAGAGAGAGAGAGAGAGAGAGAGAGAAGATAATCAAAAGAAAGATCCACCTGTTCAAAATGAAACCGTATTTCTTAGTATCTACATTTAGATTGATAACAGCGGAAAAACAAAGATGCTTCAAACCAGACACTGTCGTCTTTCACTTTTATTCTTTGATGGAAAAGTACAGTTATTCCCCAGCATTTACATACAACAGAGGACATTGTATACGAACAAGTGAACCTAGTTCAGTTGTAATTGGCCCCCGTGGTTTAAATGGGCTGTGCTGGTTAAACCGGAGGCATGCAATCTCTATTTAAGGCATATTCTGGGAGGTATTTGTATTGGCTGTTGACATTAACCCTGGAACCTACTTGCAGACACGCAGCGGTACTGACAACACATGGAAGAGCACACACACACTTACATACACACACACACACTCACACAACACAACATTTTACTTACACAACACTACTCAGTGTGCTTGCTAGCCATATACACTACGCCATCATAAACTCAGCTCTACACTTACACAAACCATTGCTTTACAATTACAACAAGCGACTAGTGTCATTAACATAGCGACATCGCTACACGTACACCTGTAGTTGTGTATACGAGATGCAAATGGAAATTCACAAAGCACACAGGTAGATGATATATATGTCGTGTCCGACAACCACACACTTATACATGTTGTTTAATGCAACAGCATAATTAATGGATAATACAATGTCAAACTTACAAGAACTAAATACACAAAGCTCAAGAAGAAACACACAAAACCCACAACACAAACACACAACAACAAACACCACAAACACAAACACACAACACATAACACACACGGTCTCTCTGTCCGTACAGCATCTCACTGTCAGTCAGAATGAACCTCATTGAACATTTCAGCAAATAAGATAAAACACACTGTAGTCTACAGCAGCAGCATCTAGGGCGAAGTTAATACATATCAAAAACGATTATACATACCTCAAACACTAGATAACGTGTGTGTCCCCATAGGTGTTGCAGGTCTGTTTCAGTCTGTTTGTCAGTTCAGTTACTGTTTCAGAGGTATTTTCACATTAAACCTGGGGCGTAGTCTCTCACAGTCAGTCTCTCTTTTCCTTTCTCTCTCTCCCTATCTCCTCTTTTTTTCCACTGGTTAGAGTCTTGTCGGGGGCTAAAACAGCCCCGGCATGGATGAATGGATAGACGGGATGGATGGAATTGAAGGAGATTAAAAAAAACCAACGGGAGTTGGTGACAGACAGATCTCAGTCACAGAGGAGGAGAAGAACAGAACCAGCACAGGTGTTAGCGTCTGTCTCGGTTGTTAAAGTGAAGAGAGGTTCTGGAGCATGTGAGGCATGAACGAAACTCTAAGTAATGATTTGTGTTTCTTCCCTGCTTGCGTTTATAAACTCCAGGGGAGGTGAGGGGGGGAGTTGTCATATGCACAAAAGTGCACGAAGCTGCCAGCCAACCGCTCTGATTGGTGGCTGGCCATCAATTTCCTTGTAGGTGCTCGGTCAATGACGACCCAGGGAATATATTGTGGATGCGCCCAAATTTGTCACCCAAACCCACATGCTTTGTTAAATTAGACTGCTGGAAATGTTTGTGTTTCTCCTCTCTCTCCAATTTAAGGGGTTTTTTATTGGCATGGGAAACATATGGTTTTACATTTCCCAGCAAGTGAATGTAGATATATTAAACAATTAAAAATCAGTTAAAAACATTACTGCTCTTTTGTCTCTTGTGTCTTCTCTGTCTCTCTGTCTCTGTAACTCTCTCTGTCTCCTGTCTCTGTAACTTCTCTCGTCTCTCTCTCTGTCTCTCTCTCTCTGTCTCTTGCTTCTGTTAACTCTTCTCTGTCTCTGTCTCTTCTCTGTCTCTTGTCTCTGTTAACTCTCACTGTCTCTGCTTCCTGTCTTCTGTCTCTCTCTCTGTCTCTCTCTCTCTGCATCTCTGTCTCTGTAACTCTCTCTTCTCTGATCTCTTGTCTCTGTTCTCTGTCTCCTCCTCTCTGGTCTCTGTCTTCTGTCTCTGTCTCTTCTCTCTCTCTGTCTCTCTCTCATGTCTCTCTCTCTCTGTCTCTGTCTCTTGTAACCTCTCTTCTTGTCTCTGTTCTCTGTCTCTGTCTCTGTCTCTGTCTCTGTCTCTGTGTCTCTGGTCTCTGATCTCTGTTAACTCTCATCTGTTTCGGTCTCGTGTCTCTCTCTCTCTCTCTTCTCTACTGTCTCTGTTCTTCTGTAACTCTCTCTGTTTCTGTTTTCTTGTCTCTGTCTCTGTAACCTCTCTCTGTTCTTCTGTCTCTGTCTCTGTCTCTGTTCTCCCTCTCTTCCTCTACTGTTTCTCTGTCTCTCTCTCTGTCTCTCTCTCTCTGTCTCTTGTCTCTGCTAAACTCTCTCTGTCTCTGTCTCTGTGGTCTCTCTCTCTCTCTGTTCTCCTTTCTCTGTAACTCTCTCTGTTTTCTGTCTCTGTCTCTGGTCTCTCTCTCTCTCTCTGTCTCTGTCCTGGTCTCCTGTCTCCTCGCGCTCTCTCTTCTCTCTCTTCATAACTCTCATGTTGTTGTTTTTTAGTGTTTTCCAATTTTTCCAAAGTGGTTAGTGGATCTATCGAATTATATAAATTACATTGGAGTTTCCGCGTTCTGACGTTTTCTGCTTGACATGTTTTTAGATTTGATTGGGGAGAGCTTGAAAGGGTCAAATTATTACTGTAGGCTTTCTATTTGCCAAGTTTACTCCTTCGCTATACTCAGTGAAACGTTTCTCCAGGAAGTGTTCTAAACACGTTATTACATGTGTTGTTGTCTGATGTTGTTTGGGCTAGGTGGCTATACTGACTTTTCCTTCCATCTGTAGCGTTTCAAGGAGCGTTACAGGGCATTGTTGGGCTTCGATTGCCTCATGATTAATATTGCCTTGTTCAGGTGGACTGTGATTTGCTGTTGATCTGAATAGCTGGTGGTGTAGCTGACTGTGAAAACGCTCTGAGAGACTTCTGGGTTTTCGAGGTCAGTGATAAGGTAATTATTTACAGTACTACATGTAGTTAAATGAAGGTTAAAAATCACCTTGAAGCCTACCATTAAGAATCCCTTGAAGACTACCATTAGCAGTCCCCTTGAAAAGGCCTTACCATTTTAGAGTCCCCTTGAAAGGTCCTTACCATTTATAGTCCACTTGAAGCCTATCATTTAGAGTCCCCTTGAAGCCTATCATCTTAGAGTCCCCTTTGAAGCCTTACCATTAGAGTCCCCTGAAAGCCTTACCATTAGAAGTCCCCTTTGAAGCCTACCATTAGAGTCCCCTTTTGAAGCCTATCATTAGAGTACCTTGAAGCCTACCATTAGAGTCCCCTGAAGACCTACCATTAGAGTCCCCTATGAAGCCTACATTAGGAGTCCCCTATGAAGCCTACCATTTAGAATCCCCTTGAAGACCTACATTAGAGGTCCCCTGAAGCCTATCATTAGAGATCCCCCTTGAAGCCTACCATTAGAATCCCCTTTGAGACCTACCATTAGAATCCCCTTGTATTCCCTACCATTAGAATCCCCTTGAAGACTACATTAAAGTCCCCTTGCAGCCTTACCATTAGAATCCCATTGAACTACCATTTAGAGTCCCCTTTGTGAAGCCTACCATTAGAATCCCCTTGAGCCTACCATTAGAATCCCCTTGAAGTCTACCATTAGGAATCACCTTGGAAGCCTACCTATTTAGAATCCCCTTGAAATTCTACCATTAGAATCCCCTTGAAGCCTACCATTAGAATCCCCTTGAAGGCCCTACCATTAGAGTCCCCTGGTGGAAGGCCTATCATTAGAGTCCCCTTGAAAGCCTACCATTAGATCCCCTTGCAAGCACTTACCATTAGAGTTCCCCTTGAAGCCTATCATTAGAGTCCCCTTTGAAGGCCTACCATTAGAAATCCCCTTAGAAAGCCTACCATAGAGGTCCCCTGAACGCCTACCATTAGAGGTCCCTTGAAGGCCTACCATTAGAGTCCAGCCCAGCCCCTTGGAAGAAACCTACCAATTTAGAATCCCCTTGAAGCCTTACCCATTAGAAGTCCCTTTTGAAGCACCTCACCATTAGAGTCCCTTGAAAATACTATCATCCTAGAGTCCCTTGAGCCTACCATTAGAATCCCCCTTGAAGCCTACCATTTAAGAGTCCCCTTGAAGCCTACCATTTTAGTAATACCCTTGAAGCCTACCATTTAGAGTCCCCTGAAGGCCTACCATTAGAGTCCCCTTTGAAGCCTACCATTAGAGTCCCCTTGAAGCTACCATTAGAGTCCCCTTGAAGCCCTACCATGGACTGTGTACAGACCCAGGTGACGACATAGCCCCAGGAGTTGTTGACCCGTTTTTGTTGGTTATGTGTCGTAAGTTGTGCCTACTCGGGCATATTGGCGGAGGGGAACTGCTGTCACCTCCAGGTAGGTGTTGTCTTGTCCTTGTCTCTCTCTCGTTCTCCTCACCCCCCCCGTTCTCTCTCTTTCTCCTGGGTTTTGCTATTGACACTCCTCTTTCCAAACCACCTGTGAAAATATTCCAGCGGTGTACCTGACTCAAATGGTTGCTATCAGCTCTCTCTCTCCACTTGCCTCCAATCCCCTGCCCTCCCTCCCTCCTCCCTCCAATCCTTATTTGCTCTCTCATTTCCTACATACTTATCGTCATGCAAATTATTGAAAAGCTTATGATATTTATTTAAGATGAACAGACCACCACTACATGCCTTTCATTCAGACAGACTATGAGAGGGACTCACCCATCTATTCTACCAAAACAGTATAGTCAAACAAGTGTACAAAGTGGGTTCCCCTTAAAAACCCAAAGCCCAGCCCCCTAACAGACCCAGCCCAGCCCGGGCCGACCTTAAAAACCATTATCTCAGCCCCCCCTAAACAAGACCCAGCCCAGCCCTACACTGAACAACCATCTCAGCTCTTTCCTTACACACCCCAGCCCAGCACCCCTTTCTTCAGTCTAAACACCCACCCAGCCCCTAACCACCCCAGCCCAGCCCCCCTAACAATTCCAGCCCATGCCCCCTAACAAACCCAAGCCCAAGCCCCTATTCCTACACAACAAGCCCAGCCCCATTCTAAGGCCACCCAGCCACATGTTCCCTCCTAAGCCACTCCATCCCAGCCCACCGTACACAACCTCTTAGTCCTCCAGCCTCATTTGAAACACATAACAACCCAGCCCAGGCCCACCTAACCAACGCCAGGTGGCCCTAAGTCCTTCTCTTACTAACTTTTACCCAGCCCCAGCCCCCTTAAACAACCCTTGTTGCCCAGTGCCCCCTAACAAACCGATCTCAGCCCCTTAAGCCACCAGCCCAGCCCTCACTAATCAACCAAGCCTCCAGCCCCGCTAACAACCACCCATCACTCCAGCCCGGTATCCTAAACAATTTCCAGCCCACCCAGCCCTTAAACAACCCAGCCAGCCCAATCCTAACAAATATCCCAACGTTCCCAGCCCCTGGTTCTAAATCAAACACCAACTCCCAGCCCAGCCCCTATCCACCTCAGCCAGACCACAGGCCCTCAACACCCAACCCATCAATCAGGCCCGCTCCACCTAGACAAAACCCCTATATGCCACTCAGCCCCGACCTTGGAAAACAAATCCTATCTTTCTAGGCTTCACCTTAAACCAACCAGCCACCCAGCCCATACTCACCCACACATAACAACCTCTCCAAGCCACAGCCCCCTAAGGCTACATCAAACCACTCCTAGACCCGCAGCGGTCCGGCACCATAAACCATCCATGAGCCCAGCCCACCTAACAACCCAGCTTCCATTCACCGTGACACCTAACTTAATCTCGCCCAAGCCCAGCCCCCTAACCACCCAGCCCAGCCCCCATAACCACCATCCCAGCCCCTAACAACCCAGCCCAGCCCCCTCCTAACATACCCAGCCCAGCCCCCTAACAAAAAACCCCCAGGCGGCCCAGCCCGCCTAACCACCCAGCCCAGCCCCTCTAACAACCCAGCCCATGCACCTAACAACATCTCAGCCCCTTAACCACCCAGCCCAGCCCCCCTAACAACCCAGCCCAGCCCCTAACCACCCAGCCCAGCCCCCCTAACAATCCAGCCCAGCCCCCCTAACAACCCAGCCCACCCCACCTAACAATCCAGCCCAGCCCCACCACCCAGCCCAGCCCCCATACACCAGACCCAGCCCCCTAACCACCCAGCCCAGCCCCCTATAAACCACCCAGCCCAGCCCCTAAACAACCCAGGCCCAGCTCCTTAACCACCCACCAGCCCCCCTAATTCCCACCGAGCCCCGGCTATTTCACCCAGCCCAGCCCCCTATTACAAACCCAGACCCAACCCCTAACAAACCCAGCCCAGCCCCCTACCACCCAAGCCCAAGCACCCCTCATTTACAACCCCCAAGCCCAGGCCCCTGACTAATACCAACCAGCCCAAGCCCGCTAACAACCCCAGCCTAGCCCCCTAACAACGGCACAGCCCAGACCCCACCTGCCTAACCCCGCGGACAGAGCCTCCATGCCTTTCCTATACCCTACCCATCCTACAGCCCATGCCCCTAAAACCCATCTCAGCCCGCCTTGGAACCAAACCCCCAGGCTCCTTTCAGCCGGCCTAACAAACCCAGTCCCAGCCCCCTATTTTACCCAATACTCAGCCCCCCCTAACCACCAGGCCAGACACGACACTAACAAAACTCACAGCCCCAACCTTTTATACCATTCTCCATTTTTCTCAGCCCCCTAACCACCCAATCTCACCCCCTTAACCACAACCCATGTCAGCCCTCTCTTAAACAAAAACCCATCTCAAGCCGGGCCTTAACCACCCAGCCCACTTAACCACCCATCTTCAGCCCCCTTAAACCACCCAGCCGAAGACCCTAACAACCCATCCTCAGCCTTGGCCTTTAACCACCATCATCAGCTCCTCTATAAACCACCGGCAGCCCAGCCCGGTTAACCAACCCAGCCAGCCCCACTAACACCCAGCCACCTTAACCACCATATCCCAGACCCCGCTAAACAATTTCCATGACCCAGCCCTTTCCCTAACCACCTCAGGCCCGAGCCCCCTAATCCACCCAGTCCCAAAGCCTCACCTACAACACACCCAGCCAGCCCCTATACCACCCAGCCCAGCCCCCTGAATAAAATCACTCTCCGAGCCCAGCCCTAACCTAAACAACCCAGCCCAGCCCACCTAACCACCCAGCCCAGCCCCCTAAAAGACCACCCAGCAAAACCAGCCCCCAACAACCCAGCCCAGCCCCCTTAACAATCCCAACGCCCTCAGCCCACACTAACACCACCTTTCTGCCTAGCCCCTAATTCACCATCGCGCTGTGTGCCAGCCCTTTTGAGAGGACCCAGCACAAGCCACAAACACTAACACACGCCAAGTAACCGGAGCCGGCCCATAACCACCCAAGCCCAACCTCCCATTCCCTAACAACCCAGCCCAGACCCCTTAAAACCACCCATGCCTCTAGCCCCTATAACTACCCCGAATGTCCACATCCCCCTAACAACACCAGCCTCAGTACCCCCCCCTTAACAACCCAGCCCAGCCCCCCAACCACCCAGCCCAGCTCTTCCCTTAACAAACCCATCTTCAGCCCTTCCTAATATTAAACCCATCTCAGCCCTCCTACACACCCAGTCCCAGCGCCCTAACACACACCAAGCCCCTCCTGAACCACCCAATCTCAGTGCCCCTCTAACCACCCATTCTCAGCCGCCTAACAACCCCCATGTCAGCCCCCATAACAACCATCTCAGACCCAACTTAGACCACCCAGCCCAATTAACCACCCATCTCAGCCCCCCTTAAACGGCACCCAGCCCCCTAAACAACCCCAATCTAACAGGCCCCATAATTAGAGCCTATACTCATCCTCAGACACAGGCTTAACCACCAGCCCCGCTCCGCACAGGTGTTATCGAAAGGTAGTATCTCATCTCCACACGACTCCCGTGGCCCTACTAATCTCACGCAGCCCCTAAAAGGCCACCCATCTCTTTGACACCCGGAGCGTACGTATAACCTATCGGCGAGCCCCAAAGGAAGCCATCCTTTATCTGTCCTAACGATATACCAACCCAGCCCCTTAACCACCCATCTCAGCCCCCTAACCATCTCCAGCCAGCCCAGGGCTTCAACAAATGCCCACAGCCCCTAGGCACCACCCATCTCAGCCTTCGACCTAACACACCCATCTCAGCCCACATTATAAACAACCTCCAACTCAGCCCTCCTAACAACCCATCTCAGCCCTCCACATCACCCCTCATTTACATACACTTCTACAGAGTCAAGCCTCAAAATTCTTCACTATTCATCCCTGTTTATGTAATGCCTACTCCTAACACCCACTCTTCAGTGCCCCTTAACCACCTCCATCTCATGTCCCACATATAACCACCCAACCCAGCCCCCTAAACCGTGACCTTCTTTAGCTTCCGACCGCCCCCCACCTGTAAACCTTACGCTTCTCTATTCTAACCGCCTCGCATATAGGTGAACCAACTGTGCTCCTTCCTTTTGTGAAGTGCACCAGTCCCTCCTGCAGCAAAGCACCCCCACAACATGATGCTGCCACCTCCTGTCACGCCCTGACCTTAGAGAGCCTTTTTATGTCTCTATTTGGTTTGGTCAGGGTGTGATTTGGGGTGGGCATTCTATGTTTTTGTTTTCTATGATTTTGTATTTCTATGTTTTGGCCGGGTATGGTTCTCAATCAGGGACAGCTGTCTATCGTTGTCTCTGATTGGGAACCATACTTAGGTAGCCCCTTTCCCTCCTTTCTTTGTGGGAAGATAACTTTGTTTGTGGCACATAGCCCTTAAGCTTCACGGTTGTTTTGTATTGTTTTTGTCGGCTTCATTTCCTAAATAAAAGGAATATGTACGCTTACCACGCTGCGCTTTGGTCCTCTTCATTCAACGGCCGTGACACCCCCGTGCATCACGGTTGGGATGGTGTACTTCGGCTTGCAAGCCTCCATCCACCCTTTTCCTTCAATCATTTCGATGGTCATTATGGCAAAACAGTTCTATTTTTGTTTCATCAGACCAGAGGACATTTCTCCAAAAAGTACGATCTTTGTCCCCATGTGCAGTTGCAAACCATAGCCTGGCTTTTTTTATGGCGGTTTTGGAGCAGTCTTCCTTGCTAAGCGGCCATTCAGGTTATGTCGATATAGGACTCGTTTTACTGTGGATATAGATACTTTTGTACTTATAGATATAGATACTTTTGTACACAGTGTGGTGTAGGACAGACAGTGTAGTGTAGGACAGACAGTATGGTGTAGGACAGACAGTGTGGTGTAGGACAGACAGTGTGGTTTGGGACAGACAGTATGGTGTAGGACAGACAGTATGGTGTAGGACAGACACTGTGGTGTAGGACAGACAGTATGGTGTAGGACAGACAGTATGGTGTAGGACAGACAGTATGTTGTAGGACAGACAGTGTGGTGTAGGACAGACAGTATGGTGTAGGACAGACAGTGTGGTGTAGGACAGACAGTGTGGTGTAGGACAGACAGTGTGGTGTAGGACAGACAGTATGGTGTAGGACAAACAGTATGGTGTAGGACAGACAGTATGGTGTAGGACAGACAGTGTGGTGTAGGACGGACAGTGTGCTGTAGGACAGACAGTATGGTGTAGGACAGACAGTATGGTGTAGGACAGACAGTGTGGTGTAGGACAGACAGTNACATGTTCATTATTTAACCCTCTGTTTCCCCCATGTTGGTGTGCGTGTTTGTTTATTATGTTCAGGTTGATTCTATATGGCTGATATTTACGAGTGACCGGTATTTTCACGRYCCTMTTGTATTTGTTTTATACTGGTGTAGTTTGTGGATTAAACTACCTTGTACACTCATCTCTGCTCTCCTGCGCCTGATTCCATGCKCCAGTTACCCACAGCCTGACAGAAACAKYCACCACAKATGGAGTCAGCAGGAGCAGTTACCCCYGTACTYGGGTTGAGGAATGCGTCCAGCAGCATGAGGCGATGCTACAACATCTCGGCACCGCCATGGATCGCGTCCTACAGAAGATGGAGCGCTGGGAGAGAAGAGAAGTTCCTCCAGCGGCTCCACCAGCACCATCAAGGACACCACTGATCACCCCTCCTTTATGGGGATTCAGCTCTCCCTTCTGAGGGAGTACGATGGGAAGGCAGCGGGATGTCAGGGTTTTCTACTCCAACTGGAACTCTACCTGGCAACCGTGGTCCCGGATCCTTTGGGCCGCGAGAGCGTGTCCTCCCTCGTCTCCTGTCTCTCAGGGAAAGCCCTGGATTGGGCCAACGCCGTATGGGAGGAAGGAGAAGCGGRGCTGGACCAGTTCGAGGATTTCACCCGCCACGTCTCGTGCACCTGAGGCAGGAGACAAGGAGKGCACAGGAGTTTGCATTGGKCTTCCAGACCCTGGCGCCAGCGCGGGGTGGAACGACAGGGCCCTGATCGATSARTACCGTTGTAGTTTACGTGAGGACGTCTGTCGGGAGTTGGCCTGTAGGGGCACAACTCTGACCTTCGACCAGCTGGTGGACATGTCCATKKGGTTGGATAACCTGCTGGCTACCCGCGGACGTCCAGATCGGGGTCTGTCGYMTCCATCCCCCAGCACCACCGCTCCAATGCCCATGGAGCTGGGAGGTGCTGCACTTAGGGCGAACGGAGGAGGAGRCGATCCATGCACCATCTGTGGCCGCAGAGGGCASACTGCCGGTCGGTGCTGGGGAGGTTCCTCTAGGAGTCGAGGCAGCAAGCAGGYCACTCTCGTGMCACTCCAGATGASTCGGTACCAGGCTCACCTAGAGCCCCCTGTTGCTCACATGTTTGTGTTTATTAATTTTCCTGAGTTTTCCCCGCATTCCCAGCATAAGGCGCTCGAAGGTTCAGGCACAGCTGGGAATTTTATTGACAGATCATTTGCCCATAGTTTATGGATCCCCATTGTTCCTGTGGATATGCCTTTCCCTGTGCACGCCCTAGATAGTCGACCATTAGGGTCAGGGCTGATTAGGGAGGCCACCGCTCCACTAAGCATGGTTACGCAGGAGGGTCACAAGGAGATAATCAGTCTCTTCCTTATTGATTCTCCTGCGTTTCCCGTGGTGCTGGGTCTACCCTGGTTGGCCTGTCATGACCCCACTATTTCGTAGCAACAGAAATAGGCGGTCACAGGGCGGTCACGAAAGTGCTCGGGGAGGTGTTTAGGGGTTTCCGTCGGTGCTACCACGGTGGAAAGTCCACACCAGGTCTCCACCGTGCGCATCCCCTCTGAATATGCCGATTTGGCTCTCGCCTTCTGTGAAAAGAAGGCGACTCAATTACCACCCCATTGACGGGGGGATTGTGCAATAGATCTCCTAGTAGACGCAGCACTTCCCAGGAGTCACGTGTATCCTCTGTCACAGGAGGAGAAGGCGGCTATGGAAACATATGTCTCCGAATCTCTGGGGCAGGGGTACATTTGGCCTTCCACTTCACCTGCCTCCTCGAGTTTATTTTTTGTGAAGAAGAAGGATGGAGGTCTGCGCCCGTGTATTGACTATCGAGGCATCAACCAAATCACTGTGAGGTACAGTTACCGCAATGCACGGGGCGCGCCTCTTCACAAAATTGGATCTCAGGAGCGCTTACAACCTGGTGCGTATCCAGGAGGGTGACGAGTGGAAGACGAAATTTAGTACCACCTCAGGGCACTATGAGTACCTCATCATGCCGTATGGGTTGATGAATGCTCCATCAGTCTTCCAGGCCTTTGTAGATTAGATTTTCCGGGACCTGCACGGGCAGGGTGTAGTGGTGTATATTGATGACATTTTTATATACTCCGCTACACGCGCCGAGCATGTGTCCCTGGTGCGCAGGGTGCTTGGTCGCCTGTTGGAGGATGACCTGTACATCAAGGCTGAGAAATGCCTGTTTTTTCAACAGTCCTTCTCTTTCCTATGGTACCGCATTTCCACTTCAGGGGTGGAGATGGAGAGTGACCACATTTCAGCCGTGCGTAATTGGCCGACTACCACCACGGTAAAGGAAGTGCAGCGGTTTTTAGGGTTTGCCAACTACCCATTACCTCACTGCTGAAGGGGGGACCGGTGCGTTTGCAGTGGTCGGCTGGGGTGGACAGGGCTTTTGGTCACCTGAAGGCTCTGTTTACCTCGGCTCCGGTGCTGGCTCATCCGGATCCCTCTTTGGCGTTCATAGTGGAGGTGGACGCATCCGAGGCTGGGATAGGAGCCCTGCTCTCTCAGCACTCGGGTACGCCACCAAAGCTCCACCCCTGTGCCTTCTTTTCGAAGAAGCTCAGACCGGCGGAGCGAAACTATGACGTGTGGGACCCGGGAGCTGAGGGGCTAAACACCCTTTTCTCATCTGGACTAACCACCGCAATCTGGAGTACATCCGGGCGGCGAGGAGACTGAACCCTCGCCAGGAAAGGCAGACCAGGCTCCCAGAACGTTAAGGCAGCCGCACTGTCCCGGATGTATGACACAGAGGAGCGGCCCATGGATCACACTCCCATACTCCCGGCCTCTTGCCTGGTGGCACCTGTGGTGTGGGAGCTGGACGCGGACATCGAGTGGGCGTTACATACAGAGCCCACTCCCCCTCAATGTCCAGCTGGACGTCTGTACGTTCCGTCTGCTGTCCGCGACCGTTTGATCTATTGGGCCCATACGTCACCCTCCTCTGGTCAACCAGGCATCGGTCGGACAGTGCGCTGTCTTAGTGGGAAGTACTGGTGGTCCACTTTAGCTAAGGACGTGAGGGTTTATGTCTCTTCCTGCTCGGTGTGCGTCCAGTGCAAGGCCCTTAGGCACTTGCCCAGAGGGAAGTTACAACCGTTACCCGTTCCACAACGGCCGTGGTCGCACCTGTCGGTGGATTTCCTAATGGATCTTCCTCCCTCACAGGGTAACACCACGATCCTGGTCGTTGTGGATCGTTTTTTTAAGTCCTGTCGTCTCCTCCCTTTGCCCGGTCTCCCTGCGGCTCTACAAACTGCGGAGACCTTGTTTACACACGTCTTCCGGCACTACGGGGTCTGAGGACATAGTATCTGATCGAGGTCCCCAGTTCACGTCAAGGGTCTGGAGGGCGTTCATGGAACGTCTGAGAGTTTCGGTCTGCCTTACCTCGGGTTTTCACCCCGAGAGTAACGGGCAGGTGGAGAGACTGAGCTTGATCTTTCTTTAGGCTTGGACTCAGTTTGGAGTATTGAGCACTTGAATAAAATCAACTGAGAATGTCTGTCAGGGTAAAAAAGAAGGGCAGAGGGGTAGAGGCAGTGAACACACTGCTGCCAAATATATCCTAATAGTGGAGAGAGAGAGAGAGAATCGGAGAGAAGACCGGAGAGAGATGAGAGAGAGAGAGAAGAGAGAGAGAGAGAGGAAGAGAGAGAAGAGAAGAGAGAGAGAGAGAGAGGAGAGAGAGAGAGAGGAAGGAGAGAGAAGAGAGAGAGAGAGAGAGAGAGAGAGAGAGGAGAGAGAGACTACATGTATTAACTCTCTCTGTGGTTGTTGTTGTTAGTCTTGTTGACAAGACTATTAATTATTCTTGTTTATGAAATTGACTCTGTGCGCAACATAGCTATCGTCTGTCTGTTTTGCCTCTTCTTGTCCAACTGCGGCTAATGTCAGCCTGTGTCTGCCAAATAGCAGTGGATGGATAGCGGCAGGTTGCTGTGGGCATGGCATGTATATTTTCACTTCCTGTAAGTGTGATCACCTATCATGTGAAATCAAATATGTGCCCTAGTAAAGCTGCCCTTTTTTGGCCCAGAGGTCTGCCCTTTTTTGGCCCAGAGGTCTTGCCCTTTTTTGGCCGAGAGGTCTGCCCTTTTTTGGCCCAGAGTCTGCTCTCTTTGGCCCAGAGGTCTGCCCTTTTTTGGCCCAGAGGTTCTGCCCTTTTGGCCCAGAGGTCTGCCCTTTTTTGGCCCAGAGGTCTCCCTTTTTTGGCCCAGAGGTCGCTGTCCTTTTGGCCCAGAGGTCTGCCCTTTTTTTGGCCCAGAGGTCTGCCCTTTTTTGGCCCAGAGGTCTGCCCTTTTTTGGCCCAGAGGTCTGCCCTTTTTTGCCCAGGTCTGCCCTTTTGGCCCAGAGGTCTGCCCTTTTTTGGCCCAGAGGTCTGCCCTTTTTTGGCCCAGAGGTCTGCCCTTTTTTGGCCCAAGGGTCTGTCCTTTTTTGGCCCAGAGGTCTGCCCTTTTTGCCAACAGCTCTTCTGACCTCAATGGGTCTTCCTGGTTAACTAAAGGTTAAATGGGTTAGAGTTTGTTATTTTCACTTCCAACTACTGTAGGCCGATAACAACTATGTGACCTGACCAGGGAAGACTCTGGGCCCTAGAAGAAACTCTGTGTCCCAGTTAGAGGCTGTCCTCCATGTGAGATGATCAGGTTCTACATTTAGAGGAAACTCTGTGGCCCAGTTAGAGGCTATCCTCAGATCAGGTACATCTCTAAGGTGTTGTGTCATGGAATCAGAATGCGGGGGACCTCCAATGGTCTAACAGGGGTATGACTGCTATCACTGACCTCTCTCTCTCTCTCTCCTAAAGGAAGACACCTTAAACTTAAGGGGTCTCCCGTTTCTTTCCTAACAGGGGCATGACTGTATCACGGGTATGACTACATCAGTGGTATGACTGTGAGTCTATGGGGGGGACTGTGTATGTCAGTGTATGTGTGTGTGTGAGCACGTGTTAATGCACATGTATGTATGATATGTGTGGTCAGGTGGGTTCGGTGGTCAGTTGGTCGTGTGGTCGGTGGTCGGTTGTCAGTGTGGTCGGGTCATGTGTGGGTGGTGGAATTTGGTAAATGTTAAATAAATTATTAGAATATTCCACCCTGAAACCATATAATTGTATGAAATTGATTAGAATCCAAAAATATTCGGTGTGGTCAGTTGGGCGGTTGGTCAGTGTGGTTAGTTGGTCCGTTGTTCGGTTAGTCATTGTATGGTCGGACCACACTGACCAACCGACCACCTGACCAACCGACCAACTGACCACACTGACCAACTGACCACAATGACCAACTGACCAACCGATCAACCGCCCAACCGCCCAACTGACCACACTGACCACACTGACAACCGACCACACTGACCAACCGACCAACCGACCACACTCGACGAACTGACCACACTGACCAACTGACCAAAACGATCAACCCCCAATCGACCACACCGACCACACTGACCAATCGACCACACCGACCAACCGACCACACCGACCAACTGACCACACTGACCAACTGACCAACTGAACACACTGACCACACCGACCAACTGACCACACTGACAAACCGTCCAACCGACCACACTACCAACTGACCATCTGACCACACTGACCAACCGACCACACTGACCACACTGACCAACTGACCACACTGACCAACTGACCAACACCAAACCGACCCACACTGACTAACCGACCAACCGACCCAACCGACCACACTGACCAACCAACCAACCGACCACACTGACCAACTGACCAACCAACCGCACCACACTGACCAACTGACCAACCAACCAACCGACCACACTGACCAAACCAACCAACCGACCCACACTGAACAAACCGACCAACCGACCACACTTGCACCAACTGACCACAACGTGACATGAAACTGGACCCAGGAACAGCGTCTGGACAGGGGACAATAACAGCATCAATGCTGACACGGGGAACAACGTGAGGAGCAGACAGATAAAGAGGGGGTCATCAACAAAGTAATGGAGTCCAGGTGAGTCCAATATTGCGCAGCGGCGCGTAATGATGGTGACAGGTGTGCGTAATGAAGGGCAGCCTGGTGCCAGAGAGCGCCAGAGASGGGGAGCGGGAGCAGGCGTGACAGTGGAATTTAAAAGGACTAAWATTAGTYATGATGAAAATCTAGGGGCTACATTGGGCCTGTTGTAGCCTGTTCATTGTGTCTGTCCAGTTGAATGTGAAATGACATCGCCCAGCCCTAAACTGATTTGATAGTAGCTACTGCAGATAAAATGTCCTAAGAGCCATTTCTGATGTCACAGAGGGCTACAATCATAGAATCAGGAAGTAACTAGAATGTAACAGGATCTCCATGGAGATAAACAATATAACAATCTGTTTTATAGCAGAATCCAAGCAACACATCATGGTGTTATAGATATGGAATTGGAGGAGAAAGAGAGATCAGAAAGACAACGGAGCTTTTGGAGGTCAAACAAGAAGATAAGTGCATTTTTGATGACAGGCATCATCAACCAACTATCAACCCTTTGACGAACGCTGCATGTGTACAATATCGTTCCTGGGCAGTCAGTGTGCYTTTGCTTTGTAAAAGTGYGAGACTGTTAACAGCTTATTATTGTCTGTGTTATTGGTAGGGTGTGGGCTAGCTAGCCTGCCTGAGTGACAGGGCCCCGCGGGGAGGGGACTGACACTAGAGAGGTACACCGGTGGTCTGTGGTCTGACCTCGGAGGCCAAATGTTCGAGGAACACTAAAATCAAAGGAGAAACAGTGTATCAATGTGGTAGGATTCTAATGAAGGACTAGAAGTTGACATAGTAGAAGTATACAGTTTAGACCAGGATCCTCTCTGTTGGTCAGTATACAGTTTAGACCAGGATCCTCTCTGTCAGTCAGTATACAGTTTAGACCAGGATCGCCTGGTCTAAACTGTATGACTGACAGAGAGGATCCTGGTCTAAACTGTATACTGACACAGAGAGGATCCTGGTCTAAACTGTATACTGACTGACAGAGAGGATCCTGGTCTAAACTATATACTGACCAACAGAGAGGATCCTGGTCTAAACTGTATACTGACTGACAGAGAGGGATCCTGGGTCTAACTGTATACTGACTGACAGAGAGGATCCTGGTCTAAACGGTATACTGACCAACAGAGAGGATCCTGGTCTAAACTTTTATACTGACTGACAGAGAGGATCCTGGTCTAAAACTGTTATACTTGACTGAACAGAGAGGATCCTGGTCTAAACTGTATACTGACCAACAGAGAGGATCCGTTAAACTAATATGACAGAGAGGATCCTGGTCTAAACTGTAAACTGACCAACAGAGAGGATCCGTCTAAACTGTATACTGACCAACAGAGAGGATCCTGGTCTAAACTGTATAACTGCCAACAGAGAGGATCCTGGTCTAAACTGTAAACTGACCAACAGAGAGGATCCTGGTCTAAACTGTATACTGACCAACAGAGAGGATCCTGGTCTAAACTGATACTGACGACAGAGAGGATCCTGGTCTAAACATGTATACTGACCAACAGAGAGGATCCTGGTCAAACTGTATACTGACCAACAGAGAG
>NW_019944160.1:0-9312 GCF_002910315.2 Salvelinus sp. IW2-2015
TAGTCGCACCCTATTCCCAAGTTAGTTGCACTACTTTAAACAGGACCCATAGTGCACCCTATTCCAATGTAGTGCACTTATTCCGCTGTGTACCCTATCACTGATGCAATTCAGATGCAGTTGCTGGGGAAACAGACTCAGTTGGGTCCAGGGTCCAAATAGGGACATCACAGTTGGGTCCGATAAGACACAAGTTGGCATGCATAGCTTGGAACATAAGGACATCAGTTGGGTCCAGGGCCGATAGGGAATCAGTTGGGCCATAAGGCAATAAGATTGGTCAGGGTTCCATAGGGGATCATCCATTGGGTCCATAAGGGCATCAGTTGGACCAGTCTATCGGGACACAGTTGGGACCAGGGTCCCATAAGGGGACACAGTTGGGACCAGGGTCCATAAGGACATCAGTTGGGTCCAGGGCTCCCAGAAGGAATCAAGTTGGGTCGGCATAGTAGGAACATAAATTCAGTTGGGACCAGGGTCCATTAAGGACATCAAGTTGAAATGGAACCAGTGGGAACCTAGGACTCAGTTGGGACCGGTCCAAGGGACATCAGGTTGGGACTGTAAGGCGACCATGCTAGTTTGGTGACCAGAGTCTGGACATCAGTTGGCCATAAGGACATCATGGTCATGGAGGTGCGTCAGAGGACATCAGTTGGTCCATAGGACACGTCCATCGACATCACAACCCGTACGCATATCACCATGTTAGCATGGTCTTGAATATTAGATCATGTGTGGCATGGAATATTGATATTTCCAAAATTCTCAACTCCTCTGCAGTCACGTTAGCGATTTGGCCATGTGTATATGTAACTCGTTGTGTTTCTACCTTCGTTCTGAAGAAGTGAACTGAGGGTGCAGCTGAAGCTGTTTCTGGTCTGGCTGTCTGCCTCTGTTTCTGTCTGGCTGACTGCCTCTGTTTCTGTCCTGACCCCTTTGCTGTTGACTGCCTCTGTTCTGTTGCTGACTGCCCTGTTTTCTGTTGGCTGACCTGCCTCTGTTTCTGGTCTGCTGTCCCTGCCTCTGTTTCTGCCTGTCTGCTTTTCTGTCTGGCTGACGCCTCTGTTCTGGTCTGCTGTCTGCCTCTGTTTCTGTTGGCTGACTGCCTACTGTTTCTGTCTGGCTGTCGCCTCTGTTTGCTGTCTGGCTGACTGCCTCTGTTCTGTCTGGCTGTCTGCCTCTGTTTCTGTCTTGCCTGACGCTCTGTTTCTGTCTGGCTGAATGCTCTGCCTCTGCTGCTGTCTGGCTGCTCTCTGTCTGCTGGCTGGTCTGCCTCTGTTCTGTCTGGCTGTCTGCCTCTGTTTCTGTCTGGCTGACTGCCTCTGTTTCTGTTTGGCTGTCTGCCTCTGTTTCTGTCTGGCTGCGCCTCTGTTCTGTCTGGCTGACTGCTCTGTTTCTGTCTGGTGACTGCCTCTGTTCTCTGTCTGGCTGTCTGCCTCTGTTCTTGTCTGGCTGACTGCCTCTTTTCTGTCTGGCTGACTGCCTCTGTTTCTGTCTGGCTGTTCTGCCTCGTTGTTTCTGTCTGGCTGACTGCCCTGTTTCTGTCGGCTGACTGCTGTTTGTCTGGCTGACTGCCTCTTGTTTCTGTCTGGCTGTGCTGCCTCTGTTTCTGTCTGGCTGACTGCCTCTGTTTCTGTCTGGCTGTTCTGCCTCTGTTCTCTGTCTGGCTGTCTGCCTCTGTTTCTGTTGGCTGACGGCCTCTGTTCTGTCTGCCTGTCTGTTTCTGTCTGCCTCTGTTTCTGCCTGGTACTGCTCTGTTTCTGTCTGGCTGACTGCCTCTATTTCTGTATGGTCTGGACTGCTGCTTTTAATTGTCTGTTTCTGTCTGGCCTGCTGCCTCTGTTTCTAGGTCTGGCTGTCTGCTCTGCTCTGTTGTGTCTCTGCTTGCTGACTGCTCTGCCTCTGTTTTCTGTCTGGCTGACTGCCTCTGTTATTCTGTCTGCCTGTCTGTTTCTGTCTGCCTCTGTTTCTGTCTGGCTGACTGCCTCTGTTTCTGTCTGGCTGACTGCCTCTATTTCTGTATGGCTGACTGCCTCTTTAATGTCGGCTGCCTGCCTCTGTTTTGTCTGCCTGTCTGTTTCTGTCTGCCTCTGTTTCTGTCTGGCTGTCTGCCTCTTTTGTGTTGGCTGGACTGCCCTTTTTGTCTGGCTGACTGCCTCGTTTCTGTCTGCTGTCTGCCTGTTCTGTCTGGGCTGCTGCCTGCCTCTGTTTCTGTCTGGCTGACTGCCTCGTTTCTGTCTGGCTGACTGCCTCAGTTTCTGTCTGGCTGTCTGCCTCTGTTTCTGTCTGGCTGACTGCCTCTGTTTTCTGTCTGGCTGACTGCCTCTTTTTAATGTCTGGCTGACTGCCTCTGGTTTCTGTCTGCCTGTCTGTTTTGTGTGCCTCTGTTATCTGTTCTAGCTGTCTGCTCTTGTTTAATGTGGGCTGCTGCCTCATTCTGTTCTGTCTAGCTCGAGTGTAGACCCACACTCCCATTCACCTGTGGTTCATAACAATTGTGGGTTGTGAACATTGTGAGAGCTCATCTCAAGAAGACCATGCAATCGTTCGAGCTCTCGTTACTCAAGCTCCCTTCGTTTTCAAATGGAGAGGAATTTCTCTGGAACTCTTTTCCCAAGCTAGCCACACTCTCTGTGTCGTTGTTCCATTTCTCCACACAGCACACTACGACGCCGCACCAACGCACGCACGCAGGCACGCACCGCACGCCCCCCACAGCACGCAACACAACAAGTACACAACCAAGCACGTCAAGGTTCCCATTACGCTGAGAGGTTCCAACATCAACCCGCCGATCTCAGGCGATGGTACGCTCAACTAAACAATTATTCTGTTCAATTTCCATGGAAAGCGGATATGTTTGTCCAGTGACCTTAGTTGGCCAGAGAATGTGAAGGTCGTCCAAAGTGAGGTTCATTGGAATTGTGGGCCAAGTGAAGGGGGTCTGTGGAAAATGTTGAAGGGCCAGTGAAGTGGTTCTGTGAAGAAATGTGTTGGGCCCAAGTGGGGGTTTCCCTGTGGAAATGTGGGGCCCACCAAATGGGAGGGGTGCTGTTGTGAAGAATGTTGAAGGGCCAGGAAGGGCTCCTGTGAGAATGTTGTGGAAGTAAGGGTCTGTGGAAGAGTTGAGAGCGCAAGTGAGGGTTCTGTGGAACGAAATGAGCCCAAAAACCGTTATAAAAAATACCCTAGGTCCTCGTACCAAGTTTCTTGCTCGATACCAGATACATGGCTGCCATATATGTATAACTAATGCGACGGATAGACTAGAAATGACAATCCTCTAGTTTCGTACATAAAGACTCGGTATCGCTTTTGGAATTATGTTTGTGGCAAGGTGGAACCTAAGTAGGTATAACTCTTTCTGTCGTGAGCGAAGAATCGCATATGAATTTGTGCAGGAAAGAAGATGAGGGGTTCTGTGGGAGATGTGTGCTGAGGCGTGTTTGTTGAAGAATGTGTGGGCAGTTAGGTTGCTAACTATATCAGGTGTCTAGTGTGTGTGAAGTTTTCCACGCATTTAGTATCCTGTTCTCCCGTGACGATGCTTATAGGGACTCGTATGATAGACAGTGTCTCTCGGTTTTAGTAGCTGATCAGATTTTAGAATATGTGGTGTTATGTTAAACAACTAAGCAGTCTCTATATGATCACGTCGCGTGGTAGTTTTACATCTATACGTCGAGACACTCCCCGCACCCGTTTTCCTCCTCCTTTGTGGTTAGATCGTCTTATTATATTTATAATTTTTTCAGCCTTCTAATCCAGTTATATTGACTCATATTTTTTTTATATTATTTGTTTGTATGATTTATTAAGTTTTGACATCTTGGAGATGTTGAGGGCACCCAGTGAGCGGTTCTGTTGGAGCATGTGAGGGCCAGTGAGGGCTTAGCTTGTGAGATGTGAGGGCCAGTGAGGGTTCTTGTGGAGATGTGTGGGCCGTGAGGGCTTTTGGAGGAATGTTTGTGGGCCATGGGGCTTTTGTGGGAGATGTTGGCTCTGAAAGGACTGGTGGAATAAAGATCAGATGGAGGGCCTAGAAATGAACCTCTGGAACTCTTACAGTTGTGAGGGGTTGGGCCGAGCATGAGTTATTGCATCGGAATTGGTTTCCCCTTGTAATTCTGATGAACTTGTGCCTAGTTGAGGTGGAAACACAAAACAGAAACATGGATAGATGTTTATGGATAGAACATTACGTAACGGCTACTTTCTCTTCAGAACATGAAAATATCCTTTCATAGTTGACACCTTCGAACGAACAATGTAACTGTTTTCCTTGGCAGAAAAACACCTGAATCGTCGTGCAAAGTCAGGTCAACCAGGCTGTGTGTCTTTCCAGGAAGTCAGTGATGTGTAAAAAGCTTGGGTCAACAATGGAAAAGAAGTTGGGCCAAGGAAAGCAGACTGGGTTATCTTGAGGGGAAAATCACAAGAGGCAAAATGGCCACCACAGAGCGACCAGGTGTTCCAGTTGAATCCACCTTTACAAACTAACCAATGGTCTGGGAGTGCTTCCATGTTGTGTTCCCCGCAAAAAGCACAACATATCGGATTCCTCACCACCATCGTCGAGTTGTTCGAAAATGGTTTCTGTTGTGAAAACAGATAAGAGTGCATTTCCGCAACATTTTTTCTGTTGAATAAATTTGATCCTGAGAGATATTAAAGCTAATTGATTGCATCTAAATGGTCATTTTAAACGATAGGATTCATATTATATTGAAATAAACACAACTGTAAAGTGATATGGTCCCTAATGTTCCAATACGCACAAAAAGCTTAATTTCTCTCAAATGTTGTGCACATTTTTATATCCATGATAGTGGATTATGAAGCGATTCTCCTTGCCAGATTATCCCAATCCACCTGACGTGTAAAATCAAGAAGCTGATCAAACAGCAATGATCTTTACACAGGTGCACCTCTGTGCCGGGCTCATAAAAAGCCACTCTAAAATGTGCCGTTTTGTCACATCAACACAATGCCACAGATGTCGCTCAAATTGTGGGATGCTGACTGCAGGAAGTCCACCAAGAAGCTGTTGCCAGATAATTATGTTAATTTCATCACCTTTAAAGCCACCTCCAACGTCATTTTAAAGAATATGTCTAGTACGGTTCCAAAAGTGCCTACAACCCACCAGACTGTGTAACCATGCCCAGCCACCCGTCTGAGTAACCAGCCACCCAACAGATGATGAAACTGTGGGTTGCACAACCAAAGAATTCTGCACAAACTGTTCCACAACCATCTCAGGAAAGTACATCTGCGAGTCAATCGTTCTCACCAGGGTTTTGACTGATGTACAGTTTTGGCGTCTTAAACCGACTTCAGTTGGCAAACTGGTTCACCTTCATTTCATACTGGCAACACTGGGAGAGGGTGCTTCTTCACGGATGAATCCTGGTCAACTGTACCGGGCAGAATGGCAGACAGCGTGTAATGGCGTGGCGTGTGGTCGAGCGTTTGCTGATCTCAACCTGTGAACAGAGTGCCGTGGTGTGCTGGGTTATGGTATGGGAAAGGCAATTAAGCTACGAAACCACAGAAACACCAATAGCATCTTTATCGATGGCCATCTTGATATGCACGAGATGATACCGGATGAGATCCTGAGGCCCATTGTCCTGGCTATTCATCTGCCGCCCATAACCTCAGTTTCAGGCAGTATATAATGACAACCCCATGTCGCAACAGTATGTGACACAATTCCTGGAAGCTGAAAATGATCCATTCTCCATGGGCCGTTCAAACTCACCAGACATATCTCCCATTGGCTTGTTTGGGATGCTCTGGATTGACATGTACGAACAGCGGTATTCAGTTGCCACAAGGCCACAATCAACAGCCTGATCAACTCTATGCGAGGGAGATGTGTCGAGCTGCATGAGGCAAATGGTGGTCACACCAGATACTGACTGGTTCTCTGATCCACACCCCTACTTGTTTTTAAAGGTATCTGTGACCAACAGATGTATATCGGTATTCCCAGTCATGTGAAATCCATAGATTAGGGCCTAATTTACTTATTTCAATTGACTGATTTCCTTATATAAACTGTAACTCAGMAAAATCTTTGAAATTGTTGTATTTTGCATTTGATATTTTTGGTCAGTGTATATTCAATAAATATAGTACCTTAAATTTGATTTGAACCAAAGCCTTTTCTAACAGTGAGTTAGAAATGAAGAATCCAAAGGAATGGTCAAATGCCACCCACACCTCACACTCCAAGCCAATCCCACCCCAACAATGATTATACTGAATAGTATTAGTTCTCTGTGTCTGACTAGTAGTATGGAGCTGCATCTCTGAGTCTTGTGTTCTTCATCCTATGTAGTGAATTGTCCCCCTGATCAGAGAAATTAGTCTTTGAAGTTGTTAGGTTTATATCCCATCCTACATCCTGCTGTTACCAGGTTCTGGCCACTAGATGGTGCTGTTCTTGCAATTAGGTGAAACGAGTTGAAAGATTTGGCAGTTACCTGTATATTAGCATTTTCACACTTAATGTTCAAATCATCCTAAAATATCAAAAACTTGATTGTGTAACTCAATGATGTTACTTATACACTACAAGACATTAGGAGCATCTTCCTTTCCATGACACTAACTGACCAGGTGAATCCAGGTGAAAGCTATAATCTCTTGTTGATGCCACTTGTTAAATCCACTTCAATCAGTGTAGATGAAGGGGAGGAGACCGGTTAAAGAAGGATTTTTAAGCCTTGAGAGAATTGAGACATGAATTGTGTATGTGGGCCATTCAGAGGGTGAATGGGCAAGACAAAATATTTAAGTGCCTTTTGAACAGGATATGGTAGTAGGTGCCAGGTGCACCAGTTTGAGTGTGTCAAGAACTGCAACGCTGCTGGGGTTTTCATGCTCAACAGTTTCCCATGTGTTTCAAGAACAGGATTGGCATGGGTGTCCAAGGGTGGTTTTTGACCATGTCTTTGTATTCCTCATGTCTTACTCATTGTTAGACAAAAGTTTGGTCCAAATCGAATGTTAGGTACTATATCATATGAATCCTATAAATGAAAATGGRCAATTTGGGTGCAATCAATTAGCTTTAATGTCTCAGAGATCCAATTATATTTCAACAAAATAATGTTGCAGGAATGCTAACCTTATCTGTTTTTAACTACAGAAATGATTTCGGAACAATCTGAGATGTTGGGTGAGGAAATCCTCTTTATTGTGGTTTCTGAGGTGGAATGACTCTCTCTGTTTCCCTCCCTCTACTCTCTCCTCATCTCTAACAGACTTCTCTCCTAGGAAGCGCTGGGGGAGTCAAGAAAACAAAAGCTTTGGTTCGGTGGATCCGATCTTGAGTTGCTGAGATTAGATTGGAAGATTAGGAGGTTTTATTCATACGCCACACAGACGCTTCCTCTCAACATGGCCATGACACCATAACACAATCGTTCCCTGCAACATGCCAGCCATGACAACCATAACACACACGCTTCTCTGCAACATGCCAGCCATGACACCATAACACAGACGCTTCCTCTGCAACATGCCAGCCATGACACCATAACACAGACGCTTCCTCTGCAACATGCCAGCCATGACACCATAACACAGACGCTTCCTTCTGCAACATGCCAGCCATGACACCATAACACAGAGGCTTCCTCTGCAACATGCCAGCCATGACACCATAACAAGCGCTTCTCTGCAACATGCCAGCCATGACACATAACACAGACGCTTCCTCTGCAAACATGCCAGCCTGACACCATACACAAGAACGCTTCCTCTGCAACTGCCAGCCATGACACATAACACAGACGCTTCCTCTGCAACATGCCACGCCATGACACCTAACACAACGCTTCCTGCGCAACATGCCAGCCATGACACCATAAACACAGACGCTTCTCCTGCAACATGCCACCATGAACCATAACACAGACGCTTCCTCTGCAACATGCCAGCCATGACACCATAACAACAGACGCTTCCTCTGCAACATGCCAGCCATGAACACCATAACACAGACGCTTCCTCTGCAACATGCCAGCCATGACACCATAACACAGACGCTTCCTCGCAACATGCCAGCCATGACAACCATAACACAGACGCTTTCCAATGCATACATGCCAGCCATGAACACGGCATAACACAGACGCTTCTCTGCAACATGCCAGCCATACACATAACACAGGGTGTTCCACAGGTCGACTGACTGGGCCAATCTGGACGTTGAGTCTGCAATGCATCACCCAACTAGAAATGTTGACCTAGGGGTGGTGGCAGTGGTAGTAGTAGTATTATGTAGTAGTAGTAGGGTGGTAGTAGTGAGTAGTTACAGTAGCACGATAGTGGTAGTAGTAGTTGTTATAGTAAGATGTAGTAGTGGTGGTGTAGTAGGTAGTTACAGTAGCAGCGATAGTGTAGTAGTAGTGTTGTTATAGTTAGAGTAGTAGTGGTGGTGGTAGTTACAGTAGCCAGCGTGATAGTGGTAGTAGTAGTTGTTAGTAGTAGTAGTAATGGTGGTGGTAGTGGTAGTTACAGTTGCCACGATAGTGGTAGTAGTAGTAGTTGTTATAGTAGTGTAGTATGGTGGTAGTACGTGGTAGTTACAGTAGCCGGATAGTGTAGTAGTAGTAGTTGTTAGTAGTTGTAGTGGTGCTAGCAGTAGTGGTAGTAGTATTATAGTTTATTACTATTAGTAGTGGTAATAGTATCTGTAATGGTGGTAGTAGTAGTATGTAGTAGTGGTGTGGTATTGTAGTGGTAGTAGTAGTAGTGTAGTAGTACTGTAGATGGTATAGTAAGTAGTAGTAGTAGGTAGTAGTATTCTGTAGTGGTAGTAGTATGCAGTGGTAGTGGTATTGTATGTAGTATAGTAGTAGTGAGTAGTGTATCGTAGTGGTAGTGTAGTAGGTAGTAGTTAGTATTAGTAGTAGGTAGTGGTATGCTGTATATAGTGTAGTAGTATAGGGTATCTTTATGGTAGTAGTAGTATTAGTGGTATCTGTAGTAGAGTGGTATCTGTAGGTGTAATAGTAGTAGTAGTGGTAGTGGTATTCTGCAGTAGTAGTAGTGTTAGTAGACTATCTTAGTAGTAGTAGTAGTAGATAGTATGTAGTAGTCTGTGTAGTAGTAGTAGTAGTGGTATCTAGTGTTAAGTAGTAAGTAGTGTAGTAGGTATCTGTAGAGATAGTTAGTAGTAGTATAGTCGTTTGTTGTAGTAAGTTGTAGAGTAGTATCGTCAGTAATGGTATAGTATCTGTAATGGTAGTAGTGGTAGTGGTATCTGTAGTAGTAATGGTATCATGAGTA
>NW_019944160.1:9337-18858 GCF_002910315.2 Salvelinus sp. IW2-2015
CACCGATGCTCAAGCTAACTGGTGAAGTCAGCCTATCTGATAAGTCGGCTAGATCACGCGTGAGTAGTGGTACTAGTACTACAGAAGCTCTGTAATTACGACCAGTAGTACGGATCAGTGGGTACCTTGTCAGTAAGTAATGGTACCAATATCTGTCCAGTAGTACTTAAATACAGTTACCACTGACGTAAGGTCCGGACGTATGTGTATCCTTACTAACTATTAATACGATCATAAAGACAGTAGTAGTCGTGATATCTAGTTGTAAGTCTCAGTAGCTGGGGTACAGTATAGTACCTGTACGTTAAGTAGTACTAACGACAAACCTACGTTTAGTAGGTATCCTGTAACAGTAGTAGTAGTACTAATATGTACACGTATTGATAGTCCACACACGTACTACTGGATAACGTGACGGAGCATATCAGTGTAAACTAAGTACGATAGTCTACGTAGTAGTGGTACCATGGTAGTAGTGGACAGTCTTAGTCATCTCGTACACAAAGGTAGTAACTAAGCTCAAGCACGGTAGTACCTACGGTTACAGATCACGAGTACTAGCCTAAGATGGTACGATTAGTGGGATAGCTATCAGTACTACCATAAGTCAGAGTCCCAAAGTTAGTCCCAGCTAGTACCTGAGTAGTACAGTAAGTCGGACAGTAGTAGTAGTTTAGTAGTGGTATTCTTGTACCACACTAAGTAGTAGATCAGTCAGGTAAACTAACAAGGATCTAATCTCGTAGTAAGTAAGTAAGTAGTAGTACAGTAATAAGCTCAGTGACATATCATGTGAAGTCCAGTAGTAGTACATTTTAGTCCGGAAGGATCATCAGTACGAGTCGAGTAAGTATACATCAAGTAGTAGTACGCCCCGTAAATCTCGTCACCGTCAACGGACAGCGTAGTAGTTGAGTCACTTGGAATATACGCTGTAGTCATGATAGTAGTAGTAAAGTAGGTTGTAGCTGATCTGTACGAGTAGTAAATACAACAGTAAGTCTCGGTAAACAGTGGACTACTCCTGTCAAAGTAGTAGTAGTACTTAGTAGTGACAATCAGGTAAGTATTCCCTGAATGAGTAAACTGACCAACGTACCCACAGTCCGTAGTGAGTACCTCTGGACCCAAAAGAGTCAGTAGTCCTACGACAGGTAGTAGAGTTGTAGTAGTAATCTGTAGTAGTGAGTAGTAGAGTAGTTGTAGAGTATCTTAGTAGTAATAGTAAGTGGTAGTGCGTATCTGTTAGTAGTAGTAGTGGTAGTGGTAATCTGTAAGTCAGTATAGTGGTATGGCGATCGTAGTAGTAGTAGTGTAGTGGTATCTGTATAGTAGTAGTGGTAGTGGTTCTGTAGTAGCTAGTAGTAGTGGTATCTGTGGTAGTAGTAGTACGTAGTGGTGGTTATCAGTAGTAGTAGTGGTTGTGGTATCTGTTTGTAGTTGTACGTAGTGTATCTGTAGTAGTTGTAGTTGTCAGTAGTTGTATTCTTGTCAGTAGTAGTAGTAGTACCCACTATAGTAGTAGTAGGTCAGTAGTAGTATCTGTTGTTGTAAGTAGTATCTGTTTGTACATAGTAGTGGTATCTGTTGTAGTGTAGTCAGTAGCAGTCGGGCACAGTTTGAGCATGTAAAATCCTTGATGGGGCAAACAAAACAAAATTAATGCGAGATGCTGCCAGCAAGGCCACTACTACGTTGGGAAAAAGTACTGATTTGTCATACTAGTAAAAATAAAGACCTTACCGTCGTACGAAAATGACTCAAGTAAAAGTGAAAGTCACCCAAAGTAAATACTACTTGACTAAAAGTATAAAAGTATTTGGTTTTAAATATACTTAAGTATCAAAAGTAAAAGTACGACTAATTTACATTTTCTTGTTTTTTAAATGTATGGATAGCCAAGGCACACTCCAACACTCAGACATAATTTACAAACAAAGCATTTGTGTTTAGTGAGTCCGCCAGATCAGAGGCAGTTGGGATGACGAGGGATGTTCTCTTGATTAGTGTGTGAATTGAACCATTTTCTGTCCTGCTAAGCATTCAAAATTGTTACATCTGCTCCTGCCACACCCCCTAGTGGACATCCGGTGTCTCCTTGACCTGCAGCCACTCCTCCAGTACACTCTCTCTCTCTCTCTCTCCTCCTCCCTTTCTGTTTGTGTGTTATATTGTGGTTGGATACAGGTGTGCTGGAGCCAGAGCGGKTCCTCACCAGGTGCAACCCGTTCCATATCAAGACCTCTACAAATACTCAGTCCTGCCACTTCCACTCTGCCGGATCGTAATCTCCGTTCAGTCAGTCATGCGTCTAGCTATTTGTTATTATTTAASATCCTGTATCCTGCTGTGCCTGTTTCCTGCTGTGCCTGACGCTGTATCTCCTCTCACTGCAGTTTTGCCGCTCTGACTCTGATTCCTGTCTCCTGTTCCACATCTCACCACCCTGCTACTCTGTTCTGGATTCAACTCACCTTCACTCCCTTGGATTCCCCTCCAGACCTGTTTATCCTGTCCCAACCCAGTTCACTCCAACCTCAGCCCTCTACATCTGGTTTCCTACAACTCATCCGAGCTTCCCTGGATCTGCACTTCATCTCTCCCTGTGTTACYATAAATATCTTGGTTCATTCATCCCTGTTTCCTGGTCTGAGTCTGCTCTTGGTTCCCCCTGTTCTGCTTCGCTTAACAGTACGATCCGGCCAAGATATGAACCCAGCAGACTCGGATACTCCCTACCAAATTCTCATCGGTCAAGGRGCCCTGCTCAATCAACATGACCAATCCTTAAAAACCCTTCTGGAGTCTACCAATGAGTTTTCACYGAACCTGTCTGTCCTACAGGGCCAAACCTTCGCCCAAAGCTCACAACCTGTCCCAAGTCCTTCCTCTCCACCCCGGGAGCCATTTGTTCCTACTCCCGAGCGCTACGATGATAATCTCGGAGCTTGCAGAGCCTTTTTAGTATAATGTTCACTAGTATTTGAGCAACAGCCCTACTCTTATTCTAGTGAACAAGCGAKGATTTCGTTTTTGATTGGTTGTCTCTGTGGTGCAGCTCTTTCCTGGGCCACGGCTGGATGGGAGAGACAGTCCCCCATCTGCTTCTCCTGTAGTAGATTCAGGGAGGCGATGAGGAAGGTTTTTGACCACCCGGTCTGCGGAAAGGACYCTGCTAAACGACTCCTGTCCCTCCGTCAAGGCTCCCAGAGTGTTGCTGAAATGACATGTGAGTTCCGCACCCTCGCCGCAGAGAGCGGTTGGAATGAGGAGGCTCTTCAGGGAYCATTCRGGAACTCACTCTCTGAGACCATCAAGGACGAGTTGGTGTCCAYAGAGMAGCCTGAGTATCTTGATGAACTCATTTCTCTCACTATTGACAACTGTCTCCGGGAGCGTCGGAGGGAGAGGGTAGATGGGGTTGGAAGTTRCTTAACATCTGCTTCAGTGCCTTGCTCTTCCCCTCCGACTGCAGCCCCACCCCAGGCACGTTCTAAGCCTGAACCCATGCAGCTTGGCCGGACCCGTCTATCTCCAGAGGAGAGGCAGCGGCGTATTGACACTAGGAGCTGTCTATGCWGTGGCCAGMTTGGTCACCTGGTTTCRGCTTGTTCCCTGCGTCCAGTAAYAGGAGGCTCAGCCATTATGGGGGAAATACTTTTGAGTCAAATCGCCGGCCCATCTTCCCCCAGACCCCTGTTTGAGGCCAACCTGGTGTGGCAAAGCCAGGCTTTTTCTRTATCTGCTCTTAMAGATTCAGGTGCCAAAGAGAGTTTTCTGGACCGAGGTGTRGTTAACCAGTTGGGCCTGGACACCGTTCCACTTAATGCACCTCTCAATGCCAACSCTCTCAATGGTAAGCTTCTCTTCCYTGTCTGAGAGAACCGTTCCAGTTATCCTGCGTCTCTCTGGTAATCACTAGGAAAAGATCKGTTTCCACATAATCAACAGTCCCAACTCTCCCCTGGTTCTGGGTCATCCATGGTTAAWACTACACAACCCACAGATTTACTTGGCTACCGAGAGGATAACTACTTGGAGTACCTTTTGWCATTCCAATGGTCTACATTCTGCCCTTCCACCTGCCTTGTCTGTACCCCAGTCCATTCCAGATRGTCCGGACCTGTCTTCTGMTCCTCCAGAGTATCACGGTCTAGCTCCTGTGTTCAGTAAGCACCACACCCATCTCTGCCGTATGACTGTGTTATCGAGCTTCAGCCTGGAGCTCCTCTCCTCAGTAGCAGGTTGTATAACCTCTCTCGCCCCGAGCAAGAGGCTATGGAGGAATACATCCAGGATTCCCTGGCTGTCGGACATATCAGGCCTTCTTCCTTTCCGATGGGAGCTGGGTTTTTCTTTGTRGAMAAAAAGGATGGGTCACTGAGGCCGTGCATAGACTTCCGTGGGTTGAATAGTATCACTGTCAGGAACACGTATCCCTTGCCACTCATCAGTTCTGCTTTRSCCCCCCTCCATGGTGCCACAGTGTTCACTYAACTCGACCTCTGGAATGCCTACCACCTTGTCCGCATCCGAGAGGGGGTCGAGTGGAAYACGACATTCAACACACCACTTGGACACTGAGTATTTGGCCGTTTGGTCTCACTAACGCCCCTGAAGTTTTTCAGAGCCTGGTGAATGATGTTTGGAGGGATGTTATTGGACGCCTTGTTATTGTCTATGTGGATGACATTCTTTTTTTTTTTCAAAGGACCTTGAGGCTCACAAGCAACACGTTCACCAAGTGCTCCAACGGCTGTTGGAGAATAAACTTTTTGTTAAGGCTGAGAAATGTGAGTTTCATGTTTCCTCTGTCCTTTTAGGGTTACATTATTGCACAAGGACAGCTACAAATGGACCCTGCCAAGGTTAGAGCAGTCAGAGTGGCCTGTGCCTGCTAATCTGAAGCAGCTACAGCGTTTTCTGGGGTTTGCCAATTTTTACAGACGTTTCATCCGTGACTACAGTCGTTTGGCAGCTCCTCTCACCACTCTCACCTCCATCTCCACTCACAAGTTCATAACATTTTTTKCCAGTCATAGCTTCCCAGTCATCCCAAGTTCCCAGTTATCTTGAACTCATTAAAGTCAGATTTTGCAGTTCTGAGTTAAGTTGTTTTGAGCGCGGCACAAATCATGCTTCATTGTCAGCATGGCCAATGTTGAATGTTTATAATTTTAAACTTGGAAAAGAGACCCTTAAACCGAGAATTGGGACCTCACACCCACAACTCTGAATAGCAGGCTAGTGATTGCTTTGCAGTGCTTGCAAATAGCCACTGATTCCTTCCAAACCACTCATTGTTGAATTTCCGATTTCCAACCTGTGTAATGTTTATGTCCAATGGCCGATGAGCACCGATACGTTTTATCTGTATTTTCTCTTAATTGTTTGTCTTCATATGACAAGGATTAAAAAGGATTTGCCAGTAGATTGTTGACTTGATTCATGATGATGACTGCTAACTAAGATTTTAAAAGTATGATGTTGACATGAGCAGTCCGATCAAAGCTGTGGTAGATAAAACGTGATTTGATATKATTTTACCTGTGGCCAATGACCTTGAGCCTTCTTGGATGGGCACTTCCAATGTAACTCTATGGCAGCACCCAAGGGGCTAGAATTTTCTAGCTCTACCCTTAGACTTGGCAGTGACATAGTGTCCCCATGAGTGACAGAACACTGTGCCAATCACGGCGCAACGCTCCGTATTTTCCAATGGCTTGCCCCCACCACCACAGAAAGCACTTAGCTAGGCTGAAACACCTGCATTTTGGAGCTGCCTTACTCAGGAAAACAAAAAAGAGACCATGTTTGTATGTGGCTTTATTAACTCAATGATATACAGTTTACATACACTTAGGTTGGAGTCATTAAWACTCGTTTTTCACCCACTCCACAKATTTCTTGTTAACAAACTATAGTTTTAGCAAGTCGGTTAGGACATCGACTTTGTGCATGACACAAGTAATTTTTCCAAAAATTGTTTACAGACAGATTATTTCACTTATAATTCACTGTATCACAATTCCAGCGGGTCAGAAGTTACATACACTATGTTTTCTTCCTTAAACAACTTGTAAAATTTAAAAAATAAGATGTCATGGCTTTAGAAGCTTCTGATACCAATTGACATAATTTGAGTCAATTGGAGGTGTATCTTGATGTATTTCAAAGCTTAACTTCAAACTCAGTGCTCTTTGCTTGACATTATGGGAAAATCAAAGAAAGCCAAGACCTCAAGAAAAAATATGTAGAACTCCACAAGTCTGGTTCAGCCTGGAGCAATTTCCAATGCTTGAGGGAGCACGTTCACAATTTACGCAAGAGATAACACCATGGGACCACGCGTCCATACATTACCGCTCAGAAGGAGACCCGTTCTGTCTCCTAGAGAATGAACGTACTTTCGAAAAGTACGATAAGTGCAAAAATGCGAAAGTGCAAATCAATCCCAGAACAACACAAAGCGACCTTTGAAGATGCTGGAGGAAACGGTACAAATATCTATATCCCAAAGTAAAACGACTATATAATCAACATAACCTGAGAAGGCCCACTCACAAGAAGAAGCCACTGCTCCAAAAACTGCCAATAAAAAGCCAGACTACGGTTTGCAACTGCACATGGGGACAAGATTGATTTTTGGGAAATGTCTCTCGTCTGATGAAAACAAAAATAGAACTATTTGGCCATAATGACCATCGTTATGTTTGGAGAAAAAGGGATGCTTGCAAGCCGAAGAACCATTCAACCGTGAAAGCATGGGGGTGGAGATGTTGTGGGGGTGCTTTGCATGCAGAGGAACTGGTGACAAGAAATGGGCACTAGCAACTAGCTTCCGGGACCACTTCACAAAATAGATGGCATCATGAGAGGAAAATTATGTGGATATATTGAAGCAAATCTCAAGACATCAGTCAGAATTAAAAGCTTGTTCGCAAATGGGTCTTCGAATGGGCAAACATACTTCCAAAGTTGTGGCAAAAATAGCTTAAGGACAACAAAGTCAAGCTATTGGAGTGGCCATCACCAAAGCCCTGACCTCAATCTATAGAACATTTGTGGCAGAACTGAAAAAGCATGGGAGCAAGGAGGCCTACCAAAACCGACTTCATTTACACCAGTCAGGAGGAATGGGTCAAAATTCACCCAACTTATTGTGGGAAGCTTGTGGAAGGCTACCCGAAACGTTTGACCCAAGTTAAACAATTTATAGGCAATGTTACCTAATACTAAATGATTGTATGTAAACTTCTGACCCACTGGGAATGTGATGAAAGAAATAAAAGCTGAAATAAATAATTCTCTACTATTATTCTGACATTTCACATCCTTAAAATAAAGTGGTGATCCTAACTGACCTAAGACAGGGAATTTTTACTAGGATTAAATGTCAGGAATTGTGAAAAACTCAGTTCAAATGTATTTGGCCAAGGTGTATGTAAACTTCCGACTTCAACTGTATATATATATCTTTTTACATTGTTTGCAAACTGATATGTGACARGTAGTAACGCAAAAATAACATGCAAAACAGTTATTTTATTATTATTATAATTTTTTGCKAAAAATGTRGGGCTCAAAACCTGCCCTGAATGACAGAGCCACTGACAAGACAAAACAAATGGAAAATGAAAGGTGGATCGGCGATGGCTAGAAGACCGGTGACGTCGACCGCCGAACGTTGCCCGAACAAGGAGAGGGACCGACTTCGGAGGAAGTCGTGACACAGTTTTATTTAGTAGTAGTAGAAGTAACAGTAGTAGTACTATATTTAACTTTTATTTAGTAGTAGTAGTAGAAGTAACAGTAGTAGTACTATATTTAACCTTTATTTAGTAGTAGTAGAAGTAACAGTAGTAGTACTTTATTTAACCTTTAATTAGTAGTAGTAGAAGTAACAGTAGTAGTACTTTATTTWACCTTTATTTAGTAGTAGTAGAAGTAACAGTAGTAGTACTATATTTAACCTTTATTTAGTAGTAGTAGAAGTAACAGTAGTAGTATTTGGATAGTTCTTCTGTAACTTGCAGAATTGTTTTATATATTTTTTTATTTAACCTTTTATTTAATAACTAGGCAAGTAATTGTTTCCTCTGGATCCTACAATACACATCGCAGAACTTTGGTGTAACAGAAGGTCGTGAACTTTCTTCTGGTCATCGTCTCGTCAATCAAAGACTTTAGTCTGTGGCGTTTGGCTTTGATGAGTAGCTTCCTGCCTGCAGAGAGGGAGAGGGGCGTTGAAAGGCGGTCGACATGCAGCCAGAAGCTTTCTTTGTCAGAGGCTACGGCCGTGACTTTTTTCACCAGACACTCCAGCTGTGATCTCACAATGCACAGTGCAACTTGACCACGAAGCTGACATTTGCTTCCTGTCGTTGGTATGTTGCAGGTAGTATGAATCATTAGCTGATCAATTGGATCAAAGAGCGATCAACTTAGTTGGTTTTAGGTTGTTTTTACATTATGTCAACGTTTCTGGAACATGAATCTATCTTACAACATTGGCCATAACTTACTTTCATTGGCTCAGAATCAGTGACCCCACTGTGCCCTTTCCCCCACATGGGCCCTGATCAGCCAGTGATAGGGCTGTGGGGTCAGATTAGGGGTCATTGGGGGGTCACAGAGTGGCGAGGGGCATGGGAGAGTGGATTACTGGCTGAATGTTTTGACTGCAGCTGCCACCTCAAACACACACACACACACACACACACACACANACACACACACACACACACACACACACACACACACACACACACACACACACACACACACACACACACACACACTCATACACACACACACACACACTAGTTAATCCCATCACAAGGGATATCAGGCAGGTGGCCCCTGTATATTAACACTACAAAGCCTCTTTGTGGATGTTGACAAAAGGTTTCTCTTTAAAGGACCTACCTGTCCCATAACACCTGTAATTAGTCTCTGTGACCTCAGGGTCGTTGCCGTGGGTGATTAGAGCCAGGCTGGTGTGTGACGATAGCACCTGGGGACAGACCCAGAGAGGTAAGAGGGTCAGGAACGCTGTTGCGACGTTCCCGCAATGTTCTGTCAACCTTTAATAGATGGTTGCCTCAGTAGACGGCGATGCGCTGATGCTAAGGGGAATACCGAAGGAACTCAAGCTGAAAGTATGCTGACGTGGTTTTACGGGAGTAGTGGCCGGGAGGTTGTCTGTACATAGTGTGGATACAGTCAAGTCCTATCCAAAATGAAAACAGGCCCAATCCCAAATCGAACCCKTAAACCCTACACCCTATGCACTTGTAGAGATCTGAGATGATTGGACATGTGAAATTTCAACCTAGCCTATTAAAGGACAAGGTGGTGCGATTGCCATGCTAAACTGTTAAATTCTCTCAGATCTCCACAAGAGCATAGGACAGAAAATCAAGTCAGATGTTATTGGTGACATACACGTGTTCAGCAGATGTTATTGGTCACATACACGTGTTCAGCAGATGTTATTGGTCACATACACGTGTTCAGCA
>NW_019944160.1:19103-21095 GCF_002910315.2 Salvelinus sp. IW2-2015
ACATACACGTGTTCAGCAGATGTTATTGGTCACATACACGTGTTCAGCAGATGTTATTGGTCACATACACGTGTTCAGCAGATGTTATTGCGGGTGTAGCGAAATGCTTATGGGATGCAGTGTGGGATGGAATACATCCCAGATTCTTTCCTCCATTCTGAACGTTCATAGTCTCTATTTCTGGAGAAGGTGTTAAAGCCAAGCGAGTATGTGGGTGGATCTATCCCATTCCTCTCGAAGGCTGCTGGGTAGTGGGTACTCCTTACGCACAGAGAAGTTCCTCTCAGGAGCTCTGTCGTCTCCTTCTGTTCACTTCCAACCACAAGAGACTACCGGTTCCCTCAGTCAGTGTGGAGCTACCAAACCACTCAGACGAGCATTTAGATCCTAGTGATGTAACTGTAACACTGTATGTCTTTGCTTCAGGAGGTAGGAGGGTCACACTCTCACAAGTCATAGACACGTGATGTTCAAGATAAAAGGAACCCGATGACTTTGTCACAGAACAATGTTTCCTTATTTAAAGCTTTTTTCACCTATATATACTGTTTAAGACGCGTACATACAGTACCTCCGCATACTGTACATATATAGCACAACAGTGAGGTTAATTCAACGTACGGCAGAGCTCTGCCGAGGAGGAAGAGTGACTTGGCTACTCGAGTGCGAATAGCGCTATCCGTCACGGTTGATTTCGACCGTGATTGGAAGTCCTTGCGGGAATTATGGGGAATGCCTCGAGTCATGCACGAGTGTTGAATCGAACCGGGAGATATTTGCGTTGCGAGCATGCATGTCCTCGGCGTGTGCGAGTGAATGAATGGCACTCCATGCATGTAAATGGAGAAATTGTTTAGTCTTTCAGTGTATCTGCCCGAAAGGGGAAACCTAGGAATATGAAAATAGCACCAGTCAACTGTGACAATTGTAGAAATTGAGACGAGAGAGAAGGATATATATTTATTTATAATACCCAGATACAGTACTTCGGTAGATGACAACCTTGTCAATGTAGAATAGAAAAAATCAGAATATTGTCATAGAAATTAAACTACACATCCACCTGCCTGGTTGGATGGTAAATACCACGGTCTACGGACGGCTTGTAGAAATGGCTTCTCAGGCACTGTCAAAGTAAATGWAGCAGGAGCAGACAACGGAAACAGAACCAGGAATACAGATAAATGCATTATCGTACATACATCGGAGAACGTATGGAGAGGTGTTATAACACAATGGTGACTCGAAAAAAAAATGGCGGTTCCCTGGCTATTTAAGCATTAATAATGAACTTAATGACTGTCACCCAGAGCTTAATTAAGCCCTTGCTCTGGCAGCCCGGGGTTCAGGTGTATCATAGTTAATTAACACATGGTCATTAATTTTCTGAGTGGGTGGTGGATGGGATGCTCCTGAGCTGTACGGAAGCCTCTCTAAGACAGGCTAGACTCACTGAGTGTGTGTGAATTCAGAACAGTGCTGTTTAGATTAGTTCAAGAGGATGGTCTTTGGCTTGAAAGTGGAAGATTCTGCCCCAGAGCAGTGAAAGTAGGTTTCAAGTTCATCCAAGATTTCAGCTAGGATTCAGCCCCACTAGAATAGAGAAACTCTATTTTAACAAGAACCAGTCCTCCATCTGAGACCGGAAGTGATTTTAAATTAATGTTGATTCAGTCGTTGCTGATCGGGGTGGTTCAGCTGCGGAGATTACAATCATTATCCACGATAGTTCAGAAAGGAGAAGAGAAGGTGAATGTAACAGTTTCTCAATAACTTTGAGTCTCTCCTTGTACCAGAGCTGTTTATCATGTTCATATTTTCAAATAGTTGGAGAAAACTGTCTCCACTTTCCTCGAGTGCAGAGCCAACGTCTGTCTGAAGAGGTTTAGGAGATGAGAGAGATGTTATCCTCTGCCTGGCTTGTGTTCAGGTGCCTGTGGCTGTGAGCTGAGAGATTAGCCATGTCTTTGTGCACGTGTGTGTGTGTGTGTG
>NW_019944160.1:21580-22824 GCF_002910315.2 Salvelinus sp. IW2-2015
TCTCTCTCTCTCTCTCTGTTCCCCTCTCTCTATCTCCATCTCTTTTTGATCAGGGATTTACAAACAAGGCAAGCATGGCATCTGTGGTGGACAGATAAGGCTGCTGTACAGATTAGTCCAGGGTGGATTTCCTCGACATGCCACAAGGGACGGGGGTCAGCCTGAAACACTGACCAGACACATCACTACTGATAGCCACCATGCATCGCTAACACGCTAACGGATGCTAACCGATGCTAACGGACAACACCTCACAGGGATCTTATGGTGTTCATGCACCTCTACTGATAGCCGCCGATACTAACAAGCTAACAGACGCTAACCTCACTGGGATCCTATGGTGTTCATGCACCACTACTGATAGCCACCAATGCTAACATGCTAACAGACGCTAACAGACATGCCTTACAGGGATGCTATGTTGTTTCCTMTCTGTCTTGGTCCTACTCACCTTGATCCTGGATACCTTGATATTGGTTTCTGCCATGTTTGTTTGGATAAATGAAAGCCTTGATCATTGGACAAATCAGGCTAACCAAATTGAGTGGTTGAATGGTAAAATAGTCCAAACTGTCCAAAACTCTTATGAGGCCTATAAATGCATCGATTGATTGAAAATTCAGAAATTCTACCAATATTATCCCTGGCTTCAGGACTGCAGTATGAACTGATGTGAAAAACTGAAATCTCCAGGGGAAGCTTGTACAGGTGGCAACAGTCCAGTCCTACTGTATAGGAAACAGAAGAAGAGAATCAAAGAGTAGAGGTAGTGTAGCTACCAGCGAGCTAGCATAGTGCTGTGTGATCTTGACAGGCTAGAATATCTCTCATCTCCAGTCCCTTGTGTACTATACTATCACAACAGCATTTGCATATTATGTCTAGACACGAGGTGATTTGGTACAGAACCTAATGTAATGACAACATTAAAAGTGTTTTGATTGAGTTTAGTAGTCTGTGTGATAAGGTACTGTATATCTGTGTTTAGTAGTCTGTGAGTGATAAGGTACTGTATATCTGCGTTTAGTAGTCTGTGAGTGATAAGGTACTGTATATCTGTGTTTAGTAGTCCGCGAGTGGTAAGGTACTATATATCTGTGTTTAGTAGTCTGCGAGTGATAAGGTACTATATATCTGAGGTTTAGTAGTCTGGGATAAGGTGCCGTATATCTGTGTGTAATAATGTATTTACCCATCCCTTTTGAAGTTCAGCTTTTATCCAACAATCAATGTAAAGCAAATTC
>NW_019944160.1:24153-27095 GCF_002910315.2 Salvelinus sp. IW2-2015
CCAAGCGGTTTGGACGCTACGAACAGAAGTTGGCACATCGGCGGTACCGACGTCAGACGAGTCACACGGGTCTTGTGGGGGTTGTAGAGCACAACGTGTTTGAGAGTCTGATCTTTTCTTTTTTATTGATCTTTCCATAGAGTGGTTATATCTGTCTTTCTAGGCCAAACCGTTTCTTTCGCTACAGACATTTTCGTAAGAAGACACATTTTTTGGGGGGGGATGTCTCCTGGTCTGATAAACAGCACTGTTGCTCTGGACACTTTCCACCGTGGTTCTGAAAGGTGGATGTGGTGGATTGAGACGCAGCCGTTGAAAAAACCCAACAGATCTTAAAGTGACATATTTGTATTATTACGTCAAATCGCACACAGAACAAGTTATGAGGATCATTTAGTTGCTAATGGCAGCCTGCAGTACCCCGATCGTTCTTCAACTTGAGTTACTTAATAATGAGAGGGGGGCAGCACTGAGCTAGCCTGCAACGTCACTTCCTGGAGTAACTCAAACTGCGCATGTTATGTCCACTGAGGTATAATAGGAACGGGTGACTAACGTCTGATACATCGGACCAGACCGTTGCTTTCAAGGCAACCACAGATGATCCATTATATTGACCAGATACTCAAGTGGCCGTCTCTAACAATGAAAATAAATGTCTTCAAAAAATGGAAGGCAGTTTAGAGGAGGGTAAGATCAGGTGGGACCATTCTAGCCAAAGAGAGGGCGAACAACAGACACAACTTTGACATGAAGGGTTTTTTCTCGAAGTTGCCGGGATGTCAAGTGTCCTAGTTATATCAATACACTCGTAATAACTGAAGCATTACTAAACTTCTATTTGACCAAATAAGCCACACGTAGCGAAATGAGCCATACACATTTTTGTTGACCAAATTCAACATTCTTTCATTGACCTCCTGGTGAGCGATTTCCCCCCCCCCAAAAACACCACCTGCTGGAGAAGACAGACTTTCGTCCCAATTATCCCTCTTGCTTTACCTCTTCCTCACGGAGATAATCTACTCACATTCGCATACGCCGATTCACAGACCGTCTATATCCAGGTTGCATCCAGTTTATATGGACCAATATGACATGTGCACTAGCACGTCATTCAAAAACACGAGTGGTGTCACGTGATTGATGCCTTTGCTCATTCGTATATATACAGTCATTGTATCCAACCCACAACCGCTAGGCTACTTGCTGGTGCCTGACTGACCACTGTCGATAGACACGAGAGATCAACCAACAACCGTAGGCTCTTTATTCTGGTGCTGAACTGACCACCTGTCGATAGCACACACCATCACACACCACACATATGTTTTTGAATAAGGCTCTGTATCGTAACAAACTGGGGAAAAGTGAAGGGGTTGAATACTTCCAAATCGTGCACTGTATGGTCAATGCACACACACAACACACACACACACCACACACACCAACACACAACACACAACACACAACTACAACAGCCACACACACACACCCCACACAGCAACACAGCACATTAAATGATAACGGCTAATTACATAATATGGATATAGACGACCTCTATATTACAGTAGCATATGTGTAATTGATAACGACACTCTATATTAACAGTACATATGGGTATATATTAACGCACCTTCTATATTACAGTACATATGGAATATAACGAACACCTCTATATTACATAAGCTATGGTAATATCATATACCTCCTTCTCTCGGCGGGTTAGACATGAACATGGATAGATCGGATCCCATCCAATTCAGGATCAGAGTGTTGACGACAATGTGGGTTAAGGCCTCCGCACCTTTTTGTCACTTGCTTCCTCCAATCAGTTTTAATGGTCCTCTCCTCTCCTCCCCGTCCTTCTCCACTCCCGCCTCTTCTCTGTCTTCCCTCTCCTCTCCTCTCTTCTTTCCTCTCCTTTCCTCTCCTCTCCTCTTCCTCTTCCTCTCTTCTCTCTCTCACTCTCTCCTCTCCTCCGCATCCTCTCCTTCCTTCTCTCTCTCCGTCTCTCCCTCTTTCCTGCTCTGTCTCTCCAGCTCCTTCTCCACTCCTTCTCTCTCTCTCCTCTCCTCCTCTTCCCTCTCCTCTCCTCTCCTCTCCTCTCCTCTCCTCTCTCGTCTCCTCTCTTTCTCCTCTCCTCCTCCCTCCCGTTCCACTCCTCTCCTCTCTCACTCTCTCTTCCTCTCCTCCTCTCCTCTCCTCTCCTTCTCGTCCGTCTCCTCTTCCTCCTCCTTCCTCTACCTCTCCTCCCTGTCCTGTCCTCTCGTCCTCTCCTCTCTCTCCTTCCACTCCTCTCCTCTCCGTCTCCTCTCCCGCTCGCCTGGCTCTCGCCTCTCCTCTCCTCTCCTCTCCTCTTCAGACCCTGTTATCCCCCTGGCAACAGAGAACCTGAAATTAGACACGTGGGTATAACCATGACCAATAAGGGGGAGGAATATATTGTACAATTGTTAAATAGAGTAAGAGAGAAGTTGCCCCAACAATTACATGCACAAGCAACATGAACCTGTACGTAAGATTCACAGCGAGGTTGGTTGAACTCAATTGGGAGGAATGGGCTCTGGGTAATTGGTTGGTAGCGGAATGAGGCAAATCTGGGCAGCTTATTCATGTAGATGTCACAGACACTGTCACCGGGGAAAACCAAATGAGAGTGATATCACAAGACTGTAACATACATTGACCTAGAATAAGCAGGTTGGGTATGTGATGTAGGTGTTTGGGGGGGGGGGGGGGGTGTTGTTTGGTGGTGTGTGGGTGTGTGTGTGGTGGTGTGTGTGTGTGTGTGTTGTGGTTGTGTTGGTGGTGTGGTGTGTTGTGTGTGGTGGTGTGTGTGGTGTGTGTGTGGTGTGTGTGGGTGTGGTGTGTGTTGGGGTGTGTGTGGTTGTGTGTGTGTGTTTGATTGGCGTGAGCCAACAACAGCTAAATCAAAGGTG
>NW_019944160.1:29918-32289 GCF_002910315.2 Salvelinus sp. IW2-2015
ACACACACACACCACACCACACATATGTTTTGAATAAGGCTCTGTATGTAACAAATGGGGAAAAGTGAAGGGGTTGAATACTTCCAAATCTCACTGTATGGTCCACACAACACACACACACACACCAGCACACACACCACCACAACACACAACACACAACACACAACAAACCACACACACACACACACACACACACCCCAACACCACATAAATGATACCCTAATAGATAAAGGATACGAACGCTATTATTACAGTCATATGTAATTATAAGAACCTCTATATTAGCAGTAGCATATGGTAATATTAACGAACCTCTATATACAGTACATATGGGAATATAACGACACCTTCAATAATGTAATAAGAATCATATTACAGTAACATATGGTAATATCAATACCGCCTTCTCTCTGGCGGGGTTTTAGACATGAGCATGGATAGATCGGATCCCATCCATTCAGTCAGAGTGTTGACGACAATGGGTAAGCCTCCGCACCTCTTTGTCACTTGCTCCTCCATCATGTTTTAATGGTACCTCCCCCCTCCGTCTTCCTCTTCACTCCGTCTCCTCTTCTCCTTCTCTCTCCTCTCCTCTCCTCTCTCTTCCTCTCTCTTTCCTCTCCTCTCCTCTTCCTCTTCCTCTTCTTCTCTCCTCCCTCTCTCCTCTCCTTCCACTCCTATCCTCTTCCATTCTCCTCTCCGTCCTCTCCCTCTCTTCCTCTCTATCTTCTCTCCAGCTCCTTCTCCACTCCTTCTCTCTCTCTCCGTCCTCTCCTCTTCGCCTCCTCCTCTCCTCTCCTCTCGTCTCTCCTCTTCTCTCTTCCTCTCTCTCCTCCTCCTCCTCTGCGCCGTTCACTCCTCTCCTCCTACTCCTCCTCTCCTCTCCATCCTCTCCTCTCCTCTTTCTCTTCCTCTCCTCTTCCTCTCCTTCCTTACCTCTCCCTCCCTCTTCTCTGTCGTCCTCTCCTCTCCTCTTCGCACTCCTCTCCTCTCCGTCTCCTCTCCCGCTCGCCTCGCCTTCGCCTCTTCCTCTCCTCTCCTTCTCTCTTCAGCACCTGTTATCCCCGCTGGCAACAGAGACCTGGAAATTAGACAGTGGGGTATAACCAGTGACCAATAAGGGAGGAGGGGAATATTGTTACATTGTTAATAAGAGTAAAAGAAGTTGCCCAACACATTACATGCACAGCAACATGAACCTTCGTAGATTCACAGCGAACGGTTGGTTGACTCAGATTGGGGAGGATGGGCTCGGGTAATGGCTTGGTAGCGGATGAGGCAATCTGCAGCTTATTCATGTAGAGTCAAGACACTGTCCACGGGGAAAACCAATGAGAGTGATTCACGAGCTGTAAACATACATGACTAGAATTAAGCAGTGGGTATGTGATGTAGTGGTTGGGGGGGGGGGTGTGGGGGGGTGTGGTGTGTGTGTGGGGTGGTGTTGTGTGTGTGTGGTGGTGGTTCGATTTTACGTTCTGTAACAGTATTTGATCAAGTGGGGTTTAGGAGGTGCTGTGTCTGGACTGAGATGTCTGTCAATAAGGCCTCATTTTCATGTTTTAATGAACATGGTTGGTGTCTGTGGTCTGAGTCTACAGCATCTCTCCTACTGAGCATCTTGTGTCTCGGTCGATGCAGGGCACAACACAAAAAAACTCAGATGATGTAAAATGGGGTCGAAGCTACAACATGTGAATATGAAAAAAATCWGAGTTTACTAGTTTTTAGATAATTGATGTCTAAGGTAAAAATMTATTTTTATTTTATTTATTAAAATAAAACATTTCAAGAAATTWTGTAAAGAATTTAACAACCCTGTTTGTAAACTTTTGAATTATATCAATCTCCACCGTTTATCTTTTCCAGTGATGAAGACATAGATGACTCATGGTCTGGTGGGGCATGTAAAATAGGTAAACTTTGACCTCTATCTCTTGATAAAGAGATAAAGCACTTCTACAATGGAAGGMTTTRYTTCAAATCACAAGGGGTCAAAAYGTGATTGAATTCATATGGATTTACCCTGATGTGTGTGTGCGTGTACAATATGACTGACAAAACTGCTAAATATGTGTGTGTGAGATAGGTGGTGATTTTGCGAGTGTGTGTATTCCTGAAACAATGTGTGTGTGTGTGTGTGTGTGTGTGTCTGTTTTGGGCCGGTTCTGTCAGCATGTATAACAAGCACCGTACACACTCCCACACCTTGATTTGACCTTGTTGGAAACAGGCCGTTGACAGATTCATCTCTCTCCCTTTGAGCTTAATGGACGTGAGACACTGCGCGTCAAATATGCTCCCAGCAACCGCAGAGAGAGGCACTTACAGTGCCTTCGGAAAGTATTCAGACCCCTTGACTTTTTCCACA
>NW_019944160.1:34511-38484 GCF_002910315.2 Salvelinus sp. IW2-2015
TACAATCTTGTAGGCTATAAACTTTCTTGTGGCTTTGTTGTCCGTTAAATTGTTCCACATTCCAGAACTGATTTTGGTCAATTGCGCTTTTCAAGTTCATCAAAGTCTTGTTGTATAAGCATTCAGTTTCTATGCATGTTCAGTGTATTGTTTTATACTGTTTCAGAGTTTCAAAGATTCAATTTCGTCTCTCTCTTCTAATTTATCATCTCTCTCTTCTTTCTCTCTCTCTCTCCTCTCTGGATCTCTCTCTCTCTCTCTCTAATTTTGCTCTCTCTCATTTTCTTTTCCTCCCTCTCTCTCATTATCTCTCTTCCAGCACCTCTTTCAGCGTTCTCTCTCTCGTTCCTTCTGTCTCGCTCTCTCATTTTCTCTCTCTCTCTTTCTCTCTCTCTCATCTCTCTCTCGTTGCTCTCTCGTTTCTCTCTCTTTCTCTCTGTCTCTTTTTCTCTCTGTCTCTCTCTTTCTGTCTCTCTCTCTCTCTCTCTCATTTTCTCTCCTCTCTCGTTCTCCCTCTCTCTCATTTTCTTTCTCTCTCTCTTCTCATTTTCCTCTCTCTCGTTCTCTCTGTCTCTCTCTCTCATTTTCTCTTCGGCCTAGTTCTCTGCCAGGTATAGTGTAATCAGGGTCGTAATTAAACAGGATCAAATGGAATCCCTCAGGGACGTGAACGAGACCATCCTCAGAGCAGAGGAGACTCACTCTGTTAGAGACTGGCTGGCCAACAGTAAACTAGGGCTGATGGGTAATAGAGTTCTCTAGTGTAACAGTTGGAGATTTTGATTTCTCTGTTTGGCCTTGTTGTCTGGTACTGTAACAAGTACTCTGTTTTTGTGCAAGATTCGTGTTTCTTTTTGTGTGTGTTAAACTCCTTGAGCTAACACTCTGAAGTGTTGATATTTCCTGGGGTAGTTAATATGACCGACAACTGAGAGACAACTATCCCTGGGTACTGAAACCATGGACCATCGAGCTTGAGAGAAATCCGATATCAGTTTGCTTCCTCTTGCTTCTGTCCTACCACATGAAGGCACAGTGTTGGTGCATGTCTATTTGTAAGTCAGTGCCTGTAAAGGACATTGATATTATAATATATGTAAATGCCATGTGGTTTATGTATATGGGATGTCATTAAAGGTCCAATGCAGAATTTTATTTACATTTATATCTCAATATCAAATCATATCTGGTTTGCTGAATCTGAAAACTAGCTGTTATTGGCAGAGAGGTTTGGAACTATTTCTTATTGGTCTATTAACAAATTTACTGCATTGTGATGTCACCAGGCAGACCAKAAACTCCATCCCACTAAAACAGGCTGAAATATCTGGTGCTCTTTTCAAACAGCTTTTACACTAAAAGGGCATTATCTTATCACATTTTCACAATGTTATTTCAACCTCATAGTATGAAAATACATATAAAACAAGACATACTATAACAATGGATGAATGGAAATTGTATATCTGTGTTTTTATGTGTAGATAAGAATGTAAAGAAAATGGCAGAAATGYACAAACTCAGGTTGACAGGGTGTCACGCCCTGACCATAGWTTGCTTTGTATGTTTGTATGTTTTGTTTGGTCAGGGTGTGATCTGAGTGGGCATTCTATGTTGTATGTCTAGTTTGTCTATTTCTATGTGTTTGGCCTGATATGGTTCTCAATCAGAGGCAGGTGTTAGTCGTTGTCTCTGATTGGGAACCATATTTAGGTAGCCTGCTTTGTATTATGGGTTGTGGGTGATTGTTCCTGTTTCTGTGTCTTTGTGTATGTCACCATACGGGACTGTTGCGTTTTCGTTCGTTTGTCCGTTTATTGTTTTGTAAGTTTATTCAGTGTTCTTCGTTAATAAATGTAACGATGTATTCATATCACGCTGCGCATTGGTCCTCCGATCCTTCTTACTACTCCTCCTCAGATGAGGAGGACGACGAACGTGACACAGGGTTTGTTGAAGTATCTCACTGCTACCTATTCGTGGTCATGAATATTTACTAATGAGCCAGTAACTTAGCATGTCTTTTCTTTTCAACGTCCCAAACCCGTGTTTAGCWTCTCATTCATGTTTTCCTGGCTTCTTCCAGTAACTATTGGAGCCGTGGCCCATTCCGACATAATTCCCATTCCCTCTATGAGTCCCATCCATTGTGCTTTGTTTTTCCTTCTTTATTTTTGGGCGATGGAGGGAGAGAGAGAGAGGACACCCACCACCCACCATCCACACTCAACCAAACACCACCGACCACCACACTACCAACCACTACTACCACCACACACTCACCTACCACCACCAGCCAATCCAGCACCACCATGAGCCACAACTTACCATACCACGTACCCCACCCACCAGTACACCCACCACCACCGACCACCACACCAACCAGCCACACCACCACCAACTACCATCTCACGCCACCACACCCACAACTCACCTTCCACCACCACCACATCACCACCACCACCACACCACAACCAACCACCACCACCACCATCCAACACACCTACCCACCACCATACAGCACCACCACACTTACCACCACCACTACACACCACACACTCACCACACCACAACCGCAACCACCACCACCAATCCACCACCCACCCATCTACACCACCACACCACCACCCAACACCACCTACCACACACCACCACTACCACCACACACCACATACCACTCACCATACACCCACCAACTACCACCCCATCACCACTACAACACCACCACCACTACCACCAACCACCACATACACCACACACCACATACCACCACCATACACCACCACTACCACCACACATACACCACCATCTACCACCTCACCACCACCACCACTTACCACCCACCAACACCACCATCACCACCACCACTACCACCACCACTACCACCATCAACCACCTACCATCCACCATCCACCCATCCATTACCACCACTACCCACTCCATTCACCACCACCACCACCCACACAGCCGGAAATACCCACACCAACCATACACCACCCACACACAGCCCGGCGATACCCACCCTCCCTACAACCCCCCACCCAATCTTATCCATGTGGTGCTAAATTAATGAAAACGGTATTAGCCTAGTCCGTTAATGAATTACTCCACGGACACAACACAACACCGGCGTGCAATAAAGCCCCCTCCTGTCTGCCCGCGCCTCTTTGGGGAAAACTAATGATCTCCTCATTATTTCCATCTGATGGCCGCACGGGCGCAGGGATAGTTTGGGCAGAGGGGAGGAGGGGAGATAGGGTTATTTGCCAGTGTGTGAGGAGAATGCTGGAGCTTGCACCAAAGTAATTGCGATGGCAGGGTGACGGAGGCGAGTGTGAGGTACAGTAGTTGGGAGTTTTTTTTCTGTCATGTATCAAGTCTCTACAGTCAAACTGTGCTACTAAGCGTATTGAGTTGTATTGACTGGTTTCTACACCCTTAGAATAGTCTACGTGTTTTATGTGAGGACACCATAAAGCATGGCAACACCACTTATTCTCCTCTGTTTTCTCCTTCCTCATCTCATATTCCTCCTTCACTGTCTCTTCTCTCTCTCTCCCTCTTATCTCTATTCCTCCTTCACTAGTCTCTCTCTCTCTCTCCTCTCTCTGTTTTTCTCCTTCCCCATCTTCATTCTCCTTCACTGATCTCTCTCGCTCCCTCTTCTCCTGTTTTCTCCTCCTCATCTCTATTCCTACCTTCACTGTCTCTCTCCTCTCTCCCTCTATCTACTATTCTCCTTCACTGTCTCTCTCTCTCTCTCCCTCTCTGTTTTTCTCCTTCCCTCTATCTCTATCCTCCTTCACTGTCTCTCTCCCTCTTCTCTCCTTTCCTCCTATCTCTAGTTTCCTCTTCATCTTCTCTCTCCTCTCCCTTTTCTTCCCTTCTCTTCATCCTTTCTCCATCCTGTTGTTGTGATGTTATTGTCCAAGTCCACTCCTCTCTCTCTGCCCTCCCTCTCCTCCCTCGCCTA
>NW_019944160.1:43915-59924 GCF_002910315.2 Salvelinus sp. IW2-2015
AGGGTGGTAGTGGATGTTGTTGCCAGGGTTAGAATGCTTAAACGACCATGGAGATGAACAGAACAGTTCCTCAATATGTTACTAGGCTGGAAGATATAGAGAAAATATGGGTCAGAAGCTGCAGCTCAAATCAGCATGCATCTATAGTGCTGCACTGGTGCGTATTCAAAGGGACTCCTTGCACCCATGAAGAGGTACAGAACATAGTCCTAACTAGATACAGCGTCACGCTTCTTTTCAACACTCCATCCGTAACGGATGTGCTTGCCTACATCTCCCACAATTCATTGAACTGAGACTGTGTTGAAACATGCATTTGTTGTATGAGGTTGGAAAACATATTATACTGCGACTGGAATCACAGGAGGTTTTTTAAAGATTTACATCTATAATGGATTCTGAAAACATTTAGTTTTCCTGGTTTTATTAGTAGATAGTTTGAGTTAAAGGTAATAGACAGCATGTTATAATCCATTTAGAGATGGCAGGGGCTGGCGGGCAGCAGCTGTAGTCTGTGCTTTGCTGAAGACTTGCACTCTCTGGTTGCCTTTTCCCTGTTGATCCTCATTTTGTTGCTGATGTCTATTGGCAGGAGTTTGTGTTTTTTGAGTGGCTGTGTGTGTGTGTGCGTATATTGCCTTGAAGTCTTATCAGCACGTACAGAGAGGAGAGGAAGTCTGATTTGTTGAGACCAGATAAACAGACACAGAGATGAGCAATACCATGTCTCCACTTCTTCTTTGCGTATTGGGCTTCGTCGTGCAGGACAACAAACCATGTGTGTCAAAGGGACCGGTACACATGACAGATAGATCTGATTCAGTTTATACTGTATAAGACTTTCAGCATAGGAAACACCGAGATAGAGCTGGGTATAGTTCCAAGATAAGAGCCAATGGGAATCCATGTCTGTCTCCCTTTGGGCAACACCCCCACAGGGTGATGGAACTGACTTTGTTATTGTGTTGTCATTTTTGTTGTTGCTTAGACTACTCCTTTTTCACTGTCTTTTAGCCCTTACCTGTTCCGTCAAACAGAAGCTTGAAAGATAGTAAAGTTGTGCGTGTGTGTGTGTGTGTGTGTGTGTGTGTGTGTGGTGTGTGTGTGTGTGTGTGTGTGTGTGTGTGTGTGTGTGTGTGTGTTGTGTGTGTGTGTGTGATGTGTGTGTGTGTGGGTGTGTGTGTGTGTGTGTGTGTGTGTGTGTGCGTGTTGTGCTTTACAGAAAAGCGAATAACACTCTAGTCCTCTTATTTTATGTATACAACTCTCATCCACGTCTTATCTAGATGGAGCCAATTAATAATGTTACAGAATTGTAATTACACAGAAGTTATCACAGATCATTCCATCCCTCTCCCTATCTCAATTCGTCTATCTCCCTCCATCTCTCCTTTACCCTCCTCTCTCTCTCTCTGCATCCTCTTCTTTGCTATCTATCCTCCATCTCTATATTACCCTCCTCTCTCTCTCCTCCTCTCTCTCTCTCTCTCTTCTTTCTCTCTCTCTCTCTCTATCTCTCTCCTCTCGCCCTTCTATTTGTCTATCTATCCTCCATCATCTCCTTTTACCCTCCTCTCTCTCTCTCCTCCATCTCCTTTCTTTGTCCTATCTATCCTTCCATCTCTCCTTTACCTCCTCCTCTCTCTCTCTCTCCCTCATCTCTCTCTCTCTCTCTCTCTCTTCTCTCTCTCTCTCTCTCCTCTCTCTCTCCTCTCTTCTCTCTCTCTCTCTCCCCTCTCTTCCTTCTGTCTATCTATCTTCCATCTCTCTACTTACCATCCTCTCTCTCTCTCTCTATCTCTTTCTTGTCTATCTATCCTTCCTCTCTCATTACTCCTCTCTCTCCTCTCTCTCTCTCTCTCTCTCTCTCTCTCTCTCTCTCTCTCTCTCTCTCTCTCTCTCTCTCTCTCTCTTTCTCTCTCTCTCTCTCTTCTCTCTCTCTCTCCATCTCTTTTCTGTCTATCTATCCCTCATCTCTCCTTTACCCTCCTCTCTCTCTCTGCATCTCTTTCTTCGTCATCTATCCCTCCATCTCTCCTCTTACCCTCCTCTTTCCATCTCATTCTCTCCCTATCTCTACCTCTTTGTCTCCTGTTAGGAAACCGGCTCATAGCCGAACAAAGAGGGAGACAACGTGGAGATAACGAATAACAAAAATATATTTATTAAATAAAGTCAACTATATTCAAGTAACAATGGTATGTGTAGTCAGTCGGTCAGCAGTCAGTAGTCAGTAGTCAGCAAGTCAGTAGTCAGCAGTCAGTAGTCAGTAGTCAGCAGTCAGTAAGTTTAGCAGTCAGTAGTCAGTAGTTATCAGTCAGCAGTCAGCAGTCAGTGTCAGTAGTCGTAGTCAATCAGTAGTACAGTCAGTAGTCAGTGTATCACGTACGACGGTGTCAGTAGTCCAGTAGTCAGCAGTCAGTAGTCAGTAGTCAGCAGTCAGCAGTCAGCATCAGTAGTCATCAGTCAGTAGTCAGCTGTCAGCTGTCAGCAGTCAGTAGTCAGCAGTTCAGCCAGTCAGTAGTCAGCAGTCAGGCAGTTCAGTAGTCAGTAGTAGTAGTCAGCAGTCAGTAGTCAGCAGTCAGTAGTTAGCAGTCAGTAGTATCAGTCAGCTGTCAGTAGTCAGTAGTCAGCTAGTCAGTAGTCAGCTAGTCAGTAGTCAGCAGTCAGTATCAGCATTCATAGTCAGTAGTCAGTAGTCAGCAGTCAGTATCAGTAGTCAGCAGTGTAAGTGAGTGGATGACTGCATAGACGGTGATAATGAGGGTGTTGAGAGTACCAAAATAAACAAACACAAAGAAGCCCCAAAATGCCACGACCAAAAAAACAACAGTGTGTCTGCATGAGAGCTCTTCAATGAATGGGGGAAAGGTGTTTTATGATTTCACTGACGACCCTCCCGGCTCCGCCCAACCGCACATCCTATGAAGGAAAACAAGAGCAAAGAGAAATAATCGGCAGATAGAGTGGGAGGGGGCGTCACACTCCCTTAAGTTGAATCCAATCCGTTCTCGTAATTGCAGCTTCTAGATGTTTCCTTCTATGGAGGAGCCAATATAAAGGTAAGGCATTTGTAAAGCAAAGAAGGCATATGGTACATTCTCTCCAAGCATTTATTTGTCTGACTGGTCAATTGTCTCAATTTCAGGAAATTACTCAGAATGGCCATGTCCCCAGAGTGTGTGGAATTGTTATTGTTGTGTCACGGCTGCCAAGTCAGACTAGGAGGAAACATGGTGTGAGGCAGCCAAAAAGCCAGCCAGCCAACCAACCAGCCAGCCAACCAAGCCAACCAGCCAACCCAGCCAGCCAGCCACCAACCAGCCACAGCCAACCAGCCAAAACCAGCCAGCCAGCCAACCAGCCAGCCAGCCAGCCAGCCAGCAACCAACCAACCAGCCACACAACAGCCAGACCAAAAACAGAAAACCCAGCCAGCCAACTAACCAACCAACCAGCCAAACCAGCAAGCCAAAACAGAAAAGCCAGCCAGCAGCCAACCAACCAACTACCAACCAACCAGCCCAACCAGCCAGCCAGCCCAACCAACCAAACCAGCAACCAACCAACCAGCCAGCCAAACAGAAAAACCAGCCAGCCAGCCAACCAGCCAACCAGCCAGCATACACTATGGACTCACGTTGTCTTGCTCAATCACCTCTGTGAATGTGTTGATAGCTGAAGATGCTAGTTTTTCGTTGACCATGCAGCCGCCTGCAAAACAACCCTCCCGTAGTCTCTTTGAAGTAACCCCCGCGATAATCATAGAGCTGAAAGAACATCATCAACAACAGAGGGCTTTGTCTTCGGTCTGTGAGACAGAGTGTTAAACATGCTCCCCTGGTTACATTATACAACGACAGAGATAAACAAGGAAGTGGAGAGCTTGATGGATAGCAGCAACAATCAGGTGTCTCTGATTAGACTCAAATACAAAGTTGGGGGAGAAGGTGTTTGTTGACTTTGTTAATTTGCAAATGATGTTCACAAAGCCCTCCTCTTTACTTGTACTCTTTACTCTTTGCTCTCTCTCTCTCAATTAATAAAATTCAAGGGCTTTATTGACATGGGAAACATATGTTAACATTGCCAAAGCAAGAGAAATAGATAATATACAGAAGTGAAATAAGCAATAAAAATGAACAGTAAACATTACAGTCACAGTGAGTAGCAGAAGTTCTCTCCTTTCCTCTCTGAAGTCTACTCTTATTTCATAAGTAGAAACAGCACACAGAGGCTGAGGGAGATGTGCTCTGTTGATGCTCTGTACAGACAGTAGTTATACCTGATTGGTGGGTTGCGAGGTTTAGTTCTGTTTTGAGCCACTCGGCGAGGGTTGTATACACAGGAAAGTGGTGACAGAGAGAGTGGTTGGATGGTCCTTGTGGGAGGGGAGGGGACTCACTCAGCGGGCGCAGGCCACACACTTCCTAAAATAGCTCTGTGTACTGACAGGACAATGATAGGCTGTGTTGTGTGTCGTGTGTGTGTGTGTGTGTTGTGTCGTGTGTGTGTGTGTGTGTGTGTGTGTGTGTGTGCTGTGTGTGTGTGTGTGTGTGTGTGTGTCTGCCCGCTGTGAGAATACTTAATAACAGCAGCTCTACCATCCCTACCCTACCATTAGCAATCTCTACAGTCACAAGGACTCACTAAATAATAAACAACAAGACCAGAGAGAGAGAGAGAGACGAGAGAGAGAGAGAGAGAGAGAGAGAGAGAGATGAAAAACTGAGAAGAAAGCTAGCGGCACATTCTTTTTCAAGACATACTCTGTCCAAGCAATCAAAATGTGAGCAGACAGAGGCAAGCATACAGGGAGGGGTCGATATACAAAACTACATGTCAGCTGCTGCTGTGTAGATCAACCTCTCTGAGATACACATTCTCACCTGTATTAGACAGAGAGAGAAGAGGGAGGGAGAAGTGAGAGGTGGAAGAGAGAGGGTGGAAGAGAGAGGGTGAAGAGATAGGGTGGAAGAGAGGGTGAAGAGAGGGTGGAAGAGAGAGGTGGATAGAGAGGGTAGAAGAGAGAGGGTGGAAGAGAAGAAGGGGTGGAAGAGAGAGGGTGGAAGAGAGAGGGTGGAGGAGGGAGGAGAAGTGGGAGGGTGGAAGAGAGAGGGTGGAAGAGAGAGGGTGGAAGAGAGAGGGTGAAGAGGCAGGGTGAGAGAGGGTGGAAGAGAGGGGTGGAGAAGGAGATGAAAGAGGGTGGAAGAGAGAGGGTGGAAGAGAGAGGGTGGAAGAGGGAGGGAGAAGTGAGAGGGTGGAAGAGAGAGGGTGGAAGAGAGAGGGCTGAAGAGAGGAGGTGGAAGAGAGGAGGAAGAGAGGGGGTGGGAGAGGCGGGAGAGAGAGAGGGATGGAAGAGAGAGGGTGGAAGAGAGAGGGGGAGAGAGAGGGTGAGAGAGAGGAGGAAGAGGAGGGAGAAGTCGGAGGGTGGAGAGAGGGTGGAAGAGAAGGGTGAGAGGAGGGTGGAAGAGAGAGGGTGGAAGAGAGAGGGTGGAAGAGAGAGGGGGGAAGAGAGAGGTGGAGAGAGAGGGAGAAGTGGGAGTGGAAGAGAGGGTGAGAGAGAGGGTGAAGAGAGAGGTGGAAGGAGAGGTGAAGAGAGAGGGTGGAAGAGAGAGGGTGGAAGAGAGAGGATGAGAAGGAGAGAGGGAGAAGTGTAGGCGTGGAGAGAGAGGGTGGAAGAGAGAGGGGTGAGAGAGAGGGTGGAAGAGAGAGGTGAGAGAAGAGAGAGGGTGGAAGAAGAGGGTGGAAGAGAGAGGGAAGTGGAGGGTGGAAGAGAGAGGGTGGAAGAGAGAGGGGAAGAGAGAGGGTGGAAGAGAGAGGGTGGCAGAGAGAGGATGGAAGTGGAGCAGAGGGAGGTGGGAGGGTGGAAGATGAGGGGAAAGAGAGGTGGAAGAGAGAGGGTGGAAGAAGAGAGACGAGGGTGGCAAGAGAGAGGAGAGAAGGAGTGGAAGAGAGAGGGGGTGGAAAGAGGGGTGAGAGAGAGGTGGAGAAGGGAGCGTGGGAGGTGGAAGAGAGAGGTGAAGAGGAGGGAGAGGTGGGAGGGTGGCAGAGGGAGGGTGGAAGACGAGAGGGGGGGAAGAGGGAGGTGGGAAGTGAGAGGTGGACGAGGGGAAGTGGGCGGAGGGTGGAAGAGGGGGAAGCTGAGAGGGTGGAAGAGAGAGGGTGGAAGAGGACGGGTGAAGAGACGAGGAGGACGAGGGAGGTGGAAGAGGGGGGTGGAAGAGAGAGCCGAGGAGAGGGAGAGGGGAGGGAGAGAGAGGGTGGACGAGGGAGGGAGAAGTGGGAGAGGTGAAGAGGGAGGTGAAAGAGAGGGTGGACGACGAGAGGAGAAGCTGGAGGGTTGAAGAGAGAGGGTGGACGAAGAGGGAGAATGGAGGAGGGTGGAAGAGGAGAGGTGGAAAGAGGAGGGTGAAGAGAGAGGTGGAAGAGAGGAGGGTGACGAGAGGAAGGTGGACGAGGGAGGAGAAGTGGAGGTGGGAAGAGGGAGGGTGGAAGAGAGAGGGTGGAAGAGAGAGGGTGGACGAGGAGGGAGAAGTAGGAGGGTGAAGAGGGAGGTGGAAGGAGAGGGGACGAGGGAGGGAGAAAGTGGGAGGGGTGGAGAGAGAGGGTTGAAGCGAGCAGGGTGGAGGAGAGAGAGGGGAGAGCTGAGGGCAAAGAGAGAAGAGAGGGGTATAAGTTTTGTAACCCTAAACATGCTCAGTTAATGCGTTGGCCAATCGATAGGAGGGCTAAGGCAAGCCTGGACCCTTTCCCAGAATGCTTTACCAGTGGACATAATCAGATGATTTGGTTCAGGCTATTGTGAAACTACCTTGTTTGTATTCCAACATAATTGAGTAATTGACTGAGACTATTTTTGTGTGGCCTGGGAGTGACTTGTCCTTGTGGTAAGTCTGTTTTGTCCTGTTTGTATTGACACTTAGCCCAACCGCTGGTACCTGACGAGAAAATAGCAACTATATTGATCATGATCACGGCTATAGCATTGCGATTCATCACTGTTAAGCTAAGTTCTGCAAAGATCTGGGTACTTTGATGCAGGAATGTCACTTTTATTTTAGTTATTAGATTAGTGATTGTTTGTGAATAGAATAAACCTTGATTTTCGTCAGTTGTTAAAGTGCGATTTTATGTTGGCAGCACTTGACTCTTTTTACAAAGACAATTTCGTTTTTGGGAGGAGAGAAATGGTAGGTTGGGCTCTCTGGGACAAACCCTAACAGAAGCCTGTATATAGTCAAGTTATCATTACTGCATAGACTCAGTACGTGTACCCCTTGTATTCAGTCAAGTTTATCATTACTCATAGAACTCAGTACTGACTCAGTACTGGTACGCCCTGTGTATATAGCCAAGTTATCATTACTCCGACTTGGTATTGGAACCCCTTGTATATAGCAAGTTATATTACTCATTGTTTATCTATTAATGCGTGTATTATTACGTGTTTTAATTTTCTATTATTTCTCTAAAACATTATTGTTAGCATTGTAGCTAGCTACTGTATCAGGTTAACAKTGTGCACTTCCTTAGCATCGTCGCTAACTGTCACAGCTCTACAACACGGTCCTACATGTACCTCAGCGCTAAGTTGCTAACACTCGGCTACAGTCCTCTTTAAGGGATTCCTAATAACACACTCTAGCCATCGCTCTTAATCCATTCTGACTGGTAGGTGCGCTCATGTGGAAGATAAAATGGCTGTGTCTCCAGAGACTCTGTGATCGTTTTATTTCCCCTCTAAGAGTAATGTGTAATTACTGGGTTCTGTGGCTCTGTCTCTGTTAACCTGGTCTGCCCCTGGCCTTGGAGARGGCCGTCTATATTCTATCTGATATTTCTGAGAGAGAAGAGACTCAAAGTTAAGGTTGGTTGTGAGAGCTCAGAGGGCTATAAGTATGTGTGGGAGTGGATTGTGTGTGACTGTGACTATGTTAGGTGATATGTTTGTTAGTCAGATATAACCTTCAACCGTTGTTCAGCCAATTGGAACAGGTCTGATGTGAGGCTGGGTGCTTCTGGCGTCTTGCTGTTAAGACTGGGGAGAATGCTGCTTTTGTGGAGCAGGTTTGAATACACACATTCATACACACTCACTGACACGGATGGCAGCACACAAAGTCTCTATCTCTGACACAGACACAGACACAGACACAGACACAGACACACACACACACACAGTGTTCAAGCAGGTCTTTAAAAGACCAATGAGTTTAATCTGCTTCGTGTTTTCATTTTTGCCATGGAAAAAATATTGCGATACTAGTATCGTCACAGCATGCTAATGTTGGTAGACCCAGTGTATCGCAGTATTTTTACACTAGGCACTTTAATCTTGTTAAACCCAATGATGCATATAAACCCTGGATTGCTGATTCTATATATTGGCCATTGAGAGGCTTTGAAGCTACCTGTCAGCCATTTTGGTGCTCCCTAGTAGCAGAAGTTCTCCATAGGAATGAATTAAATTCTACAGTAGTTCAATTAAATCTTTCAAGGACAAAATGACGTGTATTTAAGTATTTTTTGTTGTAGTGGAGACATCAGTAATATTCCCAAAATTATACTCGAAGGAAAAATGTTAATATATTTGTTCATGTTATTTAGCTAACATAATATAACATTTAAAAAATAAACACAATCTCATAAAAGTATGCATTAGGCTGTCTGTATTAGAATACATTTGGCAAAAACAAATGTCGACGTTAACAAATGCATTTCTATAATTTTACTGAATCATTTTCAAAATGGCGGGTGAGTGTCAAGAGGGAGGCGCGATGTCTTCAACACAGCGCCCCCTGTCAGTCATCTAGTGAACATGAATCATTGGTTAAACCGGACATTATTAACTTTGCATGACTGCACTTTTGAGGAATTTACACACGCACAGACACTCACTGCACACATTCAAAAAAAAAACTTTCTGAAAATCTGAGATGGAACCGTTCCAACCGTTCGAAGACAGACAGGGATTCACTCAACCAATCACAATAGCCACCGCTGAGTCCGACGCTTGTGAATTCATCATAATTAACCAATCACACTCAACATGGCAGTTGTTTTAGAAACAACCCCTTAATCAATACAAGACCTTCAACTCACCAAGTTCTCTTTTCCCAAGACCATACCCAGGCACAACTGAATGCTTCCCTTAATGAACCCAGTACATTCTGATAGTCTGTCCAACTACTCCACAATTCCATCACTAAATTAGATTTGTCATTAATAGGTCCACTTAAGCTTCCATTCAATACCACAGGCAGGCACCTGTAATTTAAGTCAGGGCCATTTGTTCTGTATTGATCAGTGGATGTCAACCGGACCCAAATTGAACCATGCAGTCTCAGTCGCGTCGCGATCCAATATTCACTTTGCAATTTTTTGTTGTTGCCAAAATGGAATCTAGAAAACTATTTTTTTCATTCTATATTAATAGTGAATATAGCAGTTATATGATGAGGGATTAACAGTCCGACCTTTTTCATTGTCAATAATTACATTTGGCCCATGTTCTTGATGAAGAATGTTAAACTCACTGGTTTGAGACCACTAKATCAGCCTGATCCYCTAAATAGTGCTGCTGATAACTGTGATTGAAGAAAAATAGTTCAGAGGTTAAATTATTTAAAAATCTAGGTTCATTATCATTTCTACACACTCTCTACCTGGTTTTAGTCATTTAAATTCAGYCTGGAGTATTTTTTTARTTAAGAAATTGTACTCAGACACTCATGAGCCATTAGAAACCTTTGGGTCGCGACCCACCAGTTGAAAATCGTTGTTCTAGATTATAAAAGAAGAGACTCTATTAGATCAATCTTACTTATTCAATGTCTGCGGATGTATTTTTTTATTCTATTGAGAAAGGACTTAAGTAGGTACACTTCAGCCATCTTCACATGATGAGCTCACATTAGAACCACTCTATAAGTGGTCGTGCCTATTCAGATACATCGGAAACTACTGGGAACACAAGTTAGGACAAATCGCCTGCTTAACTGACGATATCTACTCTCCGGGTGACAGGCCTCTCTGTTGCGGAGATTATAGACTCTCAGCGCTCGAATCACTGCATTCTGTGTTATTTCTAGACTTAGATACATCGTTGGAAACGTCTCCCTCATAGCTTCATACACACAACTATGTAAACCGTACGTAGGGTCACACTGAGTTTGCTAAAGAGCAGATCCTATCAAATTAGTGGTATCTCACAAGATTCCTGAGTACACATGCTCTACCGTTATTTAAGCCTCGAAATGATGACCTCATATCTCATTCGATGTTAAGCTTCTCATATAGGAGAGTCAATAGGAATCTTTTTCGAGAATGGCAGTCTCTTCCAGTCTCCTCCTAGATGCAAGCTCTCGCACCATCCATCAGTCTGATGCTTGGTTACTTTCTAAGATTTATTTATGCACTCTAAGATCGCTATACTTACTAGTCTGGTGGCTTTCACCCATATGTTCTGATTATTACCTAGACAGCTCCTTCATTGTGCACGAAGACTGTCGGAGATCAGATTATTGTGCCGTTCCCGAACTTAACGAAACGTCTCTCTCTCTGTTCTATCCCACAGATTGTTTATCCTAATGTGGACATGCACCTATCCTAGAATCTCGCGTGGCCTCTGTTCTAGACGACGGCATCCACACCAACGACCGACGTTGAGAAATGTCAACCTCCACTTCTCAGGGCACTCACTCCACAAAGGCTCATCAAAGACGGATTTGTATGAAAAGTGGGCGCTAAGATATGGCCTCAATGCCTCTCTGTTCTATTGGTGTAGATTATGCTCTCACAGCTATGCCTCTCTTGGTTCTTAGATTGATGTAAATGAACGCGACCTCTCCTACCCATGTCTCTATGATATAACTCCCAGCTCTCTGCTTCTAGATTCAATGCTCAATCGCCGCCACTCTCTTGTATCTATGAATTACTACCCTCTCTAATGGAGCTGCCTCTGTTCTGAGACCGATTTTATTGCTCAATGCAGTCATACCATGCCTCCCCCTGTTTTTGAGCGCATTATAGCTCAAGCTCTCTGCTTGAATGTTCTAGTGAACTTTAAGTGGCATACTCAAACCCCGCCTCTCTGTCTATCGATCTCTAGGATATCTTTCTGAGCAAGACACATAATGTTCTAGAGAACTTGGCTTGCAATGCGACAACTCTTTACTCTGTCCTATGAGTTAGGCACTTACCTGGAGAGAGAAGCCTGTCCATCTGTCTATCCTGACTCGACATTATGCTCGAATGTTGAGGATCTGGCTCCAGATGTCTAGTCATAGCTCTCTGGTTTCTAGATTAGGCCCTCGAACGCACCTCTCTGTGTCTCAACTTAGATTATACTCAACCTCTCACGTGATTCGGTACGCATTAAAGGTGTAGTTAACTGACATTACCCTTCTGCCTCTCTGATCTAGGACTTGATTATAGGCCTTTCAACAATTATCAACAGCTCTCTTCTGTTGCATTCACTTCGACTCCTTCAATCACTTCTTCTCTGTCTACACGATGTAGATCTCGAATAACCCATGAATAACTCAGCTGGGGCTCAACTCTTCTTTACCTTTGCCTCTTTGATTCTCATTGCCAGTTCTTTCCAATGTTCATGCATGTGTTGGGTGGCTTCTGGATAACTGGCTCGCACGTGTAAGTAAAGCCAAAGAACTTGCATGTTTCAGTCTGTCAGTTCCTGAGTTTGCTAATTATTTCTTCTCCGAAAATAGTTTGAAGGCAGAAGGGACTGTTGAATTCTTTCAGAATACACCAACCAACTTCGAGCGATTTTTTTTTATTTTCACCACTCACCACGGTCTTCCTGAAATACTGGTTGTGATCTTCCATCACTTCTCATTCCTTGGAAAAACAAATTAATTTAAGCTTGGTCCTCCAGTTGTGTTTGAACATTGTGTCAGCAGAACTGAAGGCCAGTCAGCAGGTCTGAACTGGTCGGCACATCTTCAAAGCACAGAGGATTTGGTTGGGATGCAGCTACAGGCATTTCTAAATGGCGAACATGGGTCAATAGTTTACACACGTTATTCACAAGCATTTAAAGTGGTGACACATATATACCGCAATAATAATAAAAATCATCAAAATTGTTACCCCTCAACAATATGCAAAAGGAGAAATTATTTGTTTTGTTTATTTTATTGCAGGGAATGCAACACATAAACACATATGCGTGTACCCAACGTGCTCGCACAAACAACACCTGAAGAATCTGGAACAAATGGGCTCTTTGGTCATCCAAATGGGAAGTGGGGAAACAAATGGGTCTTCATCCTCATGAACAACAGTTTTGTGAAGATGCTGTGTGGACTTGAGAGGTAGAGTGGCATCCTCATCTGAGGTCTGACGATCAATTTCTTGAAGAGGATAATACGTAACCAAATGCACCCAACAAGCCTCCTTGGCTAATTCTAGGCATAAGACACCCGAAACACTCATATATCAACAAATATAGATGTATGAAGTAGCACAGCCCTGGAAATTCCCCCCTTACTGATCTTCAGGCACCTAGTCATACAACCACAGAATTACCTTTATGATGTCAACCCTACGAGTTAACCAACCAATAATGTGCCCAGTGCTGCAGGCTTCAACACATTATCATGATGAAAGACTGTGTGAAATGATATCCTAATGTTCTATCGTAAGCTAGTTGGACAGAAAACTGAATACTTGTCGGCCCTATGTGTAATAGCAAAGCAACAGGCTAACAAACTTAAGTGTTATACTTGCCTGTTTCAATATACAGACCCATAAATATTAATAACTCCATAAACAGATTGACATAGCTGCATACTTTATCTTTTGGCGCGTTTCTCTCTTCGCTTCTCTCCCCTAACCTGAATGGCCGTAGACTTTTCTTACCTTTGTGTTGACTTCGCCACTAGAGCCAATCATACTACCCATCCCAACTGGTGCCACAAGAGTCAAGACACTTACCCACCCCAACACTGTAACCAAGAGTCAAGAACTACATTACCTCGATCTCCCACACCGTCAACCAAGCAGTCAAGGAACCTACATTACACTGGTCCAACTGTCAACCAAGAGTCAAGACACATTACCCATCCATTACTGACCGCCCTTCAAAACTAACATTTATCATGACAGGCCGCGCGCGTGCCCAGTCGACTCCCTCGCATGGGTTCCCTACCATTTGCACTCCTCTCTGTTGCCAATAGATTATCTCTTCCATCCCTGCTCGTTCTAGATTATGCCTCAAGCCTCTCTGTTCTAGATTATACCTAACCCTCTCTGTTTCTAGATTATATCTGAACACCCTCTCTGTTCTAGATTATACTCAAGCCTCTCTGTTATCGATTATGCTCAGCCTCTCTGTTCTAGATTATGCTCAAGCCTCTCTGTTCTAGATTATACTAACACCCTCTCTGTTCTAGATTATGCTCAAGCTCTCTTGTTTCTAGATTATGCTCAACCCTCTCTGTTCTAGATTATCCAAGCCCTCTCTGTTCTAGATTATACTGAACCCTCTCTGTTCTAAGATTATCTGAACCTCTCTGTTCTAATTATACTCAAGCCTCTCTGTTCTAGATATATCTCAAGCCTCTCTGTTTTAGAATTATGCTCAAGCCTCTCTGTTCTAGATTATACTCAAGCCTCTCTGTTCTAGATTATGCTCAAGCCTCTCTGTTCTAGATTACTCTCAAAGCCTCTCTGTTCTAGATTATGGCTCAAGCCTCTCTGTTCTAGATTATGCTCAAGCCTCTCTGTTTAGAATTACTCAAGCCTCTCTGTTCTAGATTATGCTTCAACCATCTCTGTTCTAGATTATGCTCAAGCCTCTCTGTTCTAGATTATACTCAATCTCTCTGTTTCAGATTATGCTCACCTCTCTGTTCTAGATTATGCTCAAGCCTCTCTGTTCTAGATTATGCTTCAAGCCTCTCTGTTCTAGAATATCCTCAAGCCTCTCTGTTCTAGATTATGCTCAAGCCTCTCTGTTCTAGATTTATGCTCAAGCCTCTCTGTTCTAGATTATGCTCAAGCCTCTCTGTTCTAGATTATAGCTCAAGCCTCTCTGTTCTAGATTATGCTCAACCCTCTCTGTTCTAGATTATGCTCAAGCCTCTCTGTTCTAGATTATACTCAACCTCTCTGTTCTAGATTATACTCAACCCTCGTCTCTGTTCTAGATTATACTCAAGCCTGTCAATTCATCTGACACATGTCGTGTGCAGAGCGCTGTGGGTACATGGTTTGTCTTTAAATATGTTTTTTAATAATGATTCCATGTGGATATCAACTACGCACATCTGATCATCCTGTATAGACATTAATTGTGAACCTGATTAAAGTATGCAAAGATGCAAGCCGGTCGATGTGTATGTATGTGTGTGTGGTGTGTGTGTACATTTGTGTAAATACACTTCCTGATTTGGTGTGTGGTGTGGTAAATTGGATTACTGCTATTGTGTGTTGCATTTGCTGAGTGGTGTTTTCTCTTATGTGTGTAAGTGGGTCTGTCTCTAATGTGTTGGTGTAAAGTCCCTGGAAGGGTCAGATTAGAGGATTAGAGAAGGAGGGCTCCCCAGGGAGACAGAGAGAGCCTGGCCCCAGGGTAATACTCCTCTGTTAACACCACTCTATATTCCTCTCCTCTCCTCTCCTCTCTCTCCTCTCCTCTCCTCTCCTCTCCTCTCCCTCCTCTCCTCTCCTCTCCTCTCCTCTCCTCTCCTCTCCTTCTCATCTCCTCTCCTCTCCTCCCTCTCCTCCTCCTTTCCTCTCCTCTCCTCTTCTCTTTCTCCCTTCGCTCTCCATTTCTCTTCTCTCTCGCCTCCATTTCTCTGGCTCTATATCTCTCGCCCTCTCTCTTGCGCTGTAAGATTATTTTTTGTTAACAATGCAAACGTCATGTTCCGTGCACATCCTTCGTACCAATAAACTCTGTAAACAGGATAGCGAAGCACTGATTTGTTGAGATCTTGACAAACTCAACAGTGACGTGATGACCATTGAAAACACTCAAGTTTTCATAAGCATGTTATTCTTATGGCTCTGTTTGTGATATTTGACCTGCCTTCCCTGGCTTGCTAACCAGCTGCATCTGAAGTTTAAGGATTCTGTTTTACACTCCAATATAAACAAACCCTTTTCTGGGTGTGAAACCTGCACGCAACTTTTCATGTTGCAGTTCGAAAAATGTGTCTACAAACCCCCCCATCTCTCTCATTTCACGTCCCACTCTCTCCCTTTAGTCCCCACCCCCCTCTCTCTCCTTAGGTCCCACCTCTCTCTCCTTCAGTCCTACTTTCTCGTCTTTCAGTCCCACTCTCTCTCCTTAGTCCCAACTCTCTCTCTTTCAGTTCCCAACTCCCTCTCTTCCACCTGCCCACTCTCTCCTCCTCAGTCCTACCCTACTCCACTCCCTCTCTCCCCCTTCTTCCCCGTCCTTTGCCACGCTCCCACTTCTCCCTCCTCTTCAGTCCTCCTCCTCCACTCCTTCCCAGCCCTCTCTCTCCTGTATCCCACTCTCTTCTTTCAGCCTCCTTTCACGCCCCACTCTCCTCTCTTTAGTCACCCTCTCTCCTTCACGCTCTACTCTCTCTTCTCACCGTCCCATTCTCCTCTCTCTTCAGTCCCTCTCTTCTCCTTCAGTCCCACCTCTCTCTTCAGCCGCACTCTTCTCTTTCACGATACTCTCTCACCTCATCCCACTTCTCCTCTCTCCTTCAGTCCTCTCACTCTCCTCTCTTCGTCCTACTCTCTCTCCCTCACCCCCTCTCTCTCCTTCAGTCCCACTCTCCTCTGCATTCAAAGTACCACTCTCTCTCCTTCAGTCCCACTCTCTCTTCATTCATCCCACTCTCTCTCCTTCAGTCCTCTCCCACTCTCTCTCTTCATTCCCAACTGTCTCTCCTTCAGTCCCACTCTCTCTCCTTTCAGTCCCACTCTCTCTCTTCAGTCCCATCAATACCTCGCCCCCCCCCCCCCCTCAGTTTCTGCACTGAATATCCATAATAACCTCCGG
>NW_019944160.1:59949-68840 GCF_002910315.2 Salvelinus sp. IW2-2015
ATCTAGTTATACTCAGGCCTCTCTGTTCTAGATTATACTCAAGCCTCTCTGTTCTAGATTATGCTCAAGCCTCTCTGTCTCTAGATCTATACTCAAGCCTCTCTGTTCTAGATTATCTAAGCCCTCTCTGTTCTAGATTATGCTCAAGCCTCTCTTGTTCTAGATTATACTCAAACCTCTCTGTTCTACGTTTTAACTGAAGCCTCTCTGTTCATTATGCTTCAAGCTCTCTGTTCATGATTATACTCAATCCCTCTCTGTTCTAGATTATGCTCAAGCCTCTCTGTTCTAGATTCATGCTCAAGCCTCTCTGTTCTAGATTATACTCAACGCCTCCCTGTTCTAGATTATACTCAAGCCTCTCTGTTCTAGATTATGCTCAAGCCTCTCTGTTCTAGATTATACTCAAGCTCTCTCTGTTCTAGATTATGCTCAACCTCTCTGTTCTAGATTATGCTCAAGCCTCTCTGTTTAGATTATGGATTTCAAGCCTCTCTGTTCTATGATTATACTCCAAAGCCTCTCTGTTCTAGATTATGCTCAAGCCTCTCTGTTCCTAGATTATGCTCAAGCCTCTCTGTTCTAGATTATGCTCAAGCCTCTCTGTTCGTTAGATTAGTCAGCCTCTCTGTTCTAGATTATACTCCCTCTCTGTTGTAGATTATGCTCAGCCTCTCTGTTCTAGATTATACTTCAACTCCCCTCTCTGTTCTCTCTCTGGCTATCTCCCCTCTACCTCTTTGGAACCAAGCAGACCCGGTGAAATTCCTCTGTGTTTTGCTTCTTTTTGTTATGGTCAGGTTTGGAGAGAGATAAGCTGATCCTAGATCAGTGCCTACAGTGGGAACTCTACCGCCTGTTCCTGTTAGTCAGTCTGTGGTAACATGGACTGTAGTCTTCTTACACAAATCGTCGCCATTATCTGAGAAGTGGTCATGGCCAAGCCTCCAAAATCCRCAAAATGGCTGCCACGTCTACACCAACCACACGATTGATTATTAACGTTAGCATAATCTTTTTGATTAGCACAAACCCTTTGGTTTGGATGCTAGCCCGTATCCCTGTAGATTTCCTCTCTGGGTTACTTCTACCGAGTGTTTTAAGGATTCAAATAGACTCAGTACCCATACTTTAACTGACTTTGACAGATGAGGGCAGCAATTTGTAGAGACTCTCCATGTCTCCAGTGACCGCTAAGCCTTTCAAACAACGAGTTTGTCTACGCAGAGAAATGTGGATAGTTCATACAGGGTCATGCCCACTACTTCTCACTGTAGTTACACACTGCTTCTATTACACAATGGAAAGGAATGGAGAGCAATCCCAAATAAAAGAGTTTTGAGGAATTGTTTGTGTCCCTGCCAGTTTGACTGTCGGTTGGCACAGGGTGAAAGGCGACAACACAATGTGACAGTGTGATATGGTGGAACTTGGCTGACTGTCCCTCCTGATGTTAGCTACTGTAGCACTAGAGCAGAGTACTACCATGACGATCTCTTCTCTCCTTGTCGGTCTTTAAATGCTTTACATTTCAAAAAGAAGCCATCTTGGAATCCTCGATCTTTGGCATCATTGTTTAGTAGACGTTAAAGAATCCCTCTGGGCCAATGAAAAGTGAGTACTTACCCAGTAGCCATGAAGGGTTGGTGTTCTCGATCGCAATCTCACACTAAACAACCACGACACACACACACACACACCACAACACACACACACACACACACACCACACACCACACACACACACACACACACCACACACACACACACACACACACACACACACACACACACACACACACACAACCCACATCACACAACCACACACACTATCAACACACACGCACACATCTATGCTAGTCTTGAATAAAACCATACGAAGGAGGGGATATGAACCAATCTAACCCAATCAGTAAGATGCCGTTTTTCCTTCATTCCCGTACTTCCACCGCTGGATAGCGCGGATGTTAATCTATGAGGAGGAGAGATGGCTTTGAGCCCACGTTACCGCGATGGAAGATTACCCATGTATGTGCTCATGAAATACCATACCATAGTTGTGGATGTTCGTGGTGCGTTTCCAGCGTGTTGTCTTGCCAGAGGTGCTCCTCTCTTGCGCTCGCTGTCTAACCATGTGAACCCTAGCCCTGCTTAATGATAACCCTCCCTAGTAGTATCCTCTCTACTAGGTTGAACTACCATGGGAGAATACCCATACTCGATAAGAATGCGGATTACCATGGAGAAATACCAGTTACAAATAAGGAGCAACCGAGAAATTGGCTGGCATGAAACAGAAGAGAATACCCAGGAGAACAGGGGAGACAGTACCCTTAGTATTAAGAGGATGTAGATACTTCACTATTGTGTGGTGTGTGGTGTGGTGTGTCGTGCGTGTGTCGTGCTGTGTGTAGCTTACCATCGGCACGAGGGTACATAGGAAGAATACCCCATACCCATTGGGACGATACCATACCATAGGCGATGAGTTAGCGCGATGATGGGATGGAAGATACCATACCATAGGAGATACCATACCATGTGGGGGAGAACACATAGGAAAGATACCATACCATTGGGAGATGTGTGGTATTGACCTGAAGTGGGAAGATACTCAGTGAGTCGCATAGTGAGTGTGTGTGTGCTGATAAAACAATATAAAATACCATGGACGATGACACATTCACCATAGGGTGATACCCATGGCGATCGTGACTAGATACCATACCATAGAAGACGATACCATGGGCAGAAAACATACCACTGGGAGATAACCCATACGAATGGATACGATGGGAAATACCATACCATAGGAATGTGTGGTACCATGGCGAGATACATACCCATAGGAGATTAACCATGCGGACCCGTATACCATACCATCGTCCCCCATGTGTGTGTCGCCCTTGTGTGTGTGCAGGATGTGTGACTTGACCATGAGTAGATGAACTGCACATATCTCAGTGGGAGTTGTTATATTCTCGCAATGGGATGATACTTGTACAAATATATGCGCATAGGGAGTTGGTGAGTGACCCTGATGGAGATAACCCATACCACTAGGAATACCATGGGAGATACCATACCAAATGGGAGATACCATACCATGGGGATGGATGACCATGGGAGAAACCATACCATGGGAGAATACCATAAACCATAGGAATACCATGGGAGATGTAAATGTAAAAGTGTAATAGTGAGATTACCGTAATACGCATTAAGTGAATACCATGGACGGTACCATAAGATGTACCCCATACTCATGGGAAGATACTCATACCGATAAATTCGAGATACACATGGGAGAAGAACACCATAACCATGGGAAACCCATACCCATGGGAAGATACCATCCAATAGGAAGATACCATACCATAGGAAGATACCATACCATAGGTGAGATAACATAAAATACCCAATGCGGAAGATACCATACCATAAAGAGATACCCATGGAGAATACCATACAATAGAGATACCATGGGAGGACCATAGGAAGATACCCATCTACCATGGGAGATTACCATACCATAGAGATACCATGGACGCATCACCCATCCTACCATGGAGATACCATATACCTATGGGACGCATACTCATACGGATCGAGATTAGCCACTACTGCGACTATGGGTAAGATGTACCATGGGAGATTACCATTACCATATGAGATAGGTCGGAATGGAACATATGAAAGGAGACAGGAAAACCATGCGGAATACCATACCATTAGGGTGATTTTACCATGGGAGCACCACCATAGAGATACCCATGAGAGCAAACGATGACCATGCGAGGAGAATACCATACGAAGATACGATGGGGAGATACCATACCAGAGGCAGATACCATGGGAGATACCATGACCATAGGAGGATACCATGGATATTACCATAACCATGAGATACCATACCATGGGAATAACCATGGAGATACAGATACCATGGGATCATTTACCATGGGAGAACCATAACCATAGGAGAATTACCATGGGAGATACCATACCATAGGAGATACCAGGGAAGATACCAGGTACCAATGGGAGATATCCATGACCCATGGGAGATACCATGAGGATGAAAACCCATACCATGGGAACTCAGTGGATTACTCAGGTACCAGTAGGCATGTTTATAGCCAGATACCCATGGGAGATGTAAAATTCCCGGTAAATTCACTCACTGACTCCGATTTACCCACCTCATCCATGAGATGCGATCCCAGTTTGGATGATGTCATCTGTTGTGATAACAGAAGCTGCTAGTTGTTCAGGGTGACATTGGGAGGATCAAGCCATAGGCTAAGTGGCGACCACCACACATCGTGGAGGTATGTACGCCATAGCCAGAGGCTACTATGTATGCACCATACGGAAGGAAATCACACCAAGTCCCCATGTGCCATGGCCTGTCTATCTAGTAGTATCTGGATACGCGAAGCCTCGGGTACACATGAGGCGAAGCAAGATACGGACTAGGCAAGTATGTTACCGCATGTGCACAGAGTATGGAGAGAGGGGACATACCACAGGGCGCACCCCCCCCCCGCCCCCCCACCGCGAGCCCCCCCCCCCCTTGCGAGATCACCATACCAAGGATCAGTGAATAACAGATAAAATTATCCCATGGAGATGACCATACCACTTTTAAGCAAAGGAAAACCCCCTGTTGCAATTACTCGAACTGTCACCTACCGACAAGCCCAGTACACCGCACATTGTACTGGATGACCATACCTATTGGTATACTGCATTTACCACATGGTCGAGTAACTACAACACATATCCATGGACTGCTTACCAGATACGAGATTACAATTGGATGATACCATTACCATGCTGGACTCGATTACCATGCGGACTATACCCATACCATAGTGAGCAACCATTACCATAGAAGATAACATATAAAATATCATGCGGAGATACCATATCACCATCAGGCGAATTCACCATACATGGATAAGATACCCATTGGCGATGATACACCTTACCTAGGGGCATGATACCATGGGAAAGAAACCATTACATGGCGAGATACCATCACCATTCGAGGTAGACTACCATACCATGGGCGAAGATACCATAGGAGATACCACTACCATATTGAGATAACATATACATCAATACCATGGTGACTACCATACCATGTGCTGATACCATGGCGAGATACCCATACCATAGGAGATACCCATGGGAGAAACTCTACCAATCGAATCTTCTCTCCCTCTTCTCTTTCTCTTCTCTCTCTCTTCTCTCTCTCTCTCTCTCTCTCTCTCCTCTCTCTCTGTCTCTCTCTCTCTCTCTCTCTCTCTCTCTCTTCTCTCTCTCTCTCTCTCCTCTCCTCTCTCTCTCTCCCTCTTCTCTCTCTCTCTCTCCTCTCTCTCTCTCTCTTCTCTCTCGTCTCTCTCTCTCTCTCTCTCAATCAATTATATTTGTGTTCACCTCTGCAAGCCACTAGGGATGGGGTGTGAGCAGAGAGGGTTTGTTTGTATACGTTTGTGTCTGGAGGTGTAAACAAATAAACATTTAAACATAAAATATATATATACAATACCTTCAAAAGTTTGGACAACACCATACATCATTCACAGGGTTTTTCTTTATTTTTCTACTACACTATTAACCAAATCAAAATGTACATTGAGATTCTTCAAAGTAGCACACCCTTTGCCTTGATGACAGCTTTGCACCACTCTGGCATTCTTCCTCACCAGCTTGTTCAATGAGCGTAGTCACCCGGGACCCTCCTCCTGCCATTCCCCCCCCTCACTCTCGCCCTCTCCCCCCCCCCCCCCTCTCTTCTCCTCTCTATCTCTAGTCTCTATCCACACGTGAACGTCCCATGCAGAGAGATGTCTTTGTTATAGTACTCATGTATTGTTGTTCATGTATTCAGTTGTTAGATATGTCGATAGTGCTGACAGCTTGGACGTGGAATGTGATATTGCAGTGTAAACACATACTTGGTCTGCACATACATTTGATGATTTGTACATGACACACTCATGTCCATTCTCTGGCAATCTCCATCTCTTTTTTGAATGACAAACACACACACACATGCACATACAGACATTGCTTCTTTGACAGAATTGGAAGGGCAGTTTTAGTTTTGATAGGGTGCTTGAGTTCACAGACCTGGACAGAGGTTGTCAGACATTTTTGTTTGTTATTTTTAAGAGTTGACACTTCTCCCCTGATGTCTTTTGGCGTGAGAAAGGTCATCTCAGTGAGGATCCTCAACTCTTTCTGGGACTTCAAATCAAACTGATGGGTGTATAATTAGAGTCCAATTTCAGTATTGTTTTGGGGGCCATGTCATAAAATCAGGTCCAAGAATTGGTTTGGCCCAAAGATTAAGTAGAGAGATTTTGGCCAGTGGACCACCTTCAACATGAAAGAGTTCAGCTGTGTAACATTTTGGATCGTGACATTTTTCAATCAGGGTCTCTCCCCCATCTCTCTATCTCTCTTTTTATCAGCCCCCCCCCTTTCCCTCTCTTTCTCGTTCCTTCCTTCGCTCTCCTTTGTTCTTCCTTTCAATCTGAGCTTCTGTGTGGGTCTCCTGTGTGGTAACAAAGAGCAGATCTTGATAAATAATCCATCTCAGTTAGGGCTTGCCCAACCTTTCCCTTCCCTTCAACACTCTGTTTGCCATGTTTATGGATGAGCCTAGGCCTATGCCTCAGGGACGGGCACCACCGCACAGACTCAGGAAAAACCCCAGCTAGCACATTTGGTTCCTTAGAAGTTGTGGGAACGTACGTTTTTGGTGTCCCATTGGCTCTGGGAACAAAGCCATACGTTTCCTGACTGGAAAAACGTWATTTTTTTAACATTTTGAGAATGGAAGTGGGAACGTTTATTTTTAGGTTGCAGGGAGGTTCTGAGAACGTTTTATTATGGTTCCCTGAAAGTTTTCCTGGGATGTTTTATTAATGTTCTGAGAATGGAAAMTATAGGTTATTTGAAGGTAATTAAATAACATTCTGAGAACATGTTTCAATAAGACGTTTAATAACATTGCTCACTTAACTGTTTTGAACTCCAAGTACAAATCTAAAGGAATTTGCTTAGGAATTAATTGTGCAAACACATTTAGTTTTATTGTTGCACGGCATCAGTGAGATTCAAACCTATGATCTTCTGTTGCCTATCCATGGAATTAGTCCACTGTGCCACCAGGATGGAGCTAACATGCCATGTTTTTTTTTTACTCACACAAAGCTGTTCTTTTTAGTCTATTCAAACAGACCCCATTTCAAAGGAAACAAGCATTAACATTACGTGATGCCAATTAGCGGGCATGGCTAACACACCTGAACACATTTAACAAGGTAGAGGATAGAAAGAGTTTTGTTCATGCTGAGAACAGATTGTATATGCTTCTAAATAACATTCTTGGAACGTTCTCCGAACGTTGCTAAAGTTTTTTTTCTGATTTCTAAGGAAAGTTTTCTTAACGTTATTGGAACAATTTGAGAACATGACTTTAAATAGAATCTTGATGAAACCTGCAGGAAACGTTAAGCTGAAGTACTGAAACTCCCCCAGAAGAAAGTTGTTTCTTAAAGCCTCTGTTACAATGTGAGAACATGACTTCAAATAGAACCATGAGGAAACTTGTAGGAAACGTTATTCCCACAGAAAACTATTTGAGAACATTCCCAATGTCAAACCAGTTGGAGAACATTCCTAGAGCATTACCAAAATTGAATTTAAATGTAACCATGTTTGAACTTTTAGGAAACATTCTGTTAAAGTAATGAAATACCAAGCAGATAACGTTTTTTGTTGTTGTCAAGATCCTTAAATGTCCTGAGAATGTTCCAAAGCCAAGCAACTATCCTGCACCATTCCCATACATTTGTGGGAAGGTTGTATGCAAAATAACCATAGGACTACCAAGGTTCTCACCAAGCTCTAAGAAACATATGGTTCTCAGAACGTTATGTGCTAGCTGGGATCCCTCTGCCATCTGCACCAGCTGACATTTTCCATCTTCCAATCTTTCTTCCACGCTCCAAAGCCTCACAGGAGAATGAGAGAGAGAGAGGAGACGAGAGAGAGCGGCGAGAGAGAGAGAGAAGAGAGACGAGAGCGCGAAGAGAGAGAGACAGAGCGCGAGAGAGAGAGCAGAGATGAGAAGAGGCGAGAGCAGGATGAGAGAGAAGCGAGAGAAGAGAGAGAGAGAGCGGACGAGCGAGAAGAGAGAGAGAGAGAGGAAGAGAGAGAGCGAGAGAGCGAGAGAGAGAGAGAGCGAGAGAGAGAGCAGATGACGACGAGAGCCGAAGAGAGAGCGAGAGAGAGAGCGAGAAGAGAGAGCGAGAGAGAGAGAAGATCCGGAGAGAGTGGAGAGTGGAAGCCAGAGAACCAGAAAAAGAGAAGAGCGAAGAAGAAGAGAGCGAAGAGAGAGCCGAGAGAGAAGAAGAAGAGAGAGAGAGATGAGAGAGAGAGAGAGAGAGAGACGAGAGAGAGAGAGAGAGAGAGGAGAGGACATCTGGTGTCCACCTCCTGCTCTGTATACTGAAGTAGTTCTTAATTGGTCATGTCTCCGTGTGGGTGTTTACAATATAATATATACCCAGGGTAACACAATGACATCTGCTGAAAGAGGTTTGAATCCTTGTGTGTGAGTGTGCAGAATATCAAACCTCCCTTTTGCTGAATAGCTCTTGTCACATGGCTTCTCCAATGATAAAAAGGGACCCAACCGAATAGGCAAACTTACAAACAACCGGCCCCAGGCGTCCATTCAATCCAAAATAACTATCATATTTCAAATCATGAGATAGCCCGCACTCCACAAAGGGCTGCGGGCTGATGTCCTTTTGTGTGGGGCTATCACATTAATTGATATGAATTATTTAGGTGAGCGGACACCTGGGC
>NW_019944160.1:76929-83982 GCF_002910315.2 Salvelinus sp. IW2-2015
CTCTCTCTCTGGCTCTCTCTCCTCTCTGCTTCTCCTCTCTCCTCTCTCTCTCCTTGTTGTGCGGATCTGGCTAGCTAGCTGTCAGTCAAATGGCGAGGGGCTGAAGCTTATTGGCTGGAACCTCAAACTGCTAGGGGGCTGGCCCATGTGGGGGAAAATGGCGCCACGCCACTTCCAGTAAYAAGTTGCTTTCAAACTAGGAATTTCYGGGCTAATAGAGGTTAGACAGTACTTCTGCTCATAGATTATGTYTGTTTGAACTACACATTGACACATCCAGCCCAAAGTGGGACCAGTATGAATTAAAATGTATGCACTCACTACTGTAAGTCGCTCTGGATAAATGACTAAAATGTAAATGTTTAAAGAATACTTACTGGATCATGTCTTTAAAAGGAACATAGATGGGTTTCCTAGCCAACTTGAACCTGGACTCTCTCTCTTTCTTTCAGTTCTGGATGTCATGCATTTGCACAAATTTCCTTTTGACATCAATGTCCTTGGCTCTGCTTTTAACGTTTACAAGACGTCTCTTTGCGTTAGTTTATTGGTGCACCGTCTTGCTAGATTTATGGGTTTGAGTGAGGAACAGGTCTTTTTCCGTGTTTCACTCCCTCACAACTTTTTTCAGTCTACTTATGTTATTGACACCATAGTGGAGCTTTGTGTCAGTGGGAGTTTGAGGTCTTCTGCAGATGAAGTGGTGTTTGAATTCTGACCTTAAAGACAGGCTGACCTTGGTTTGGAGAGGAAAGGGTAGAGSTAGAGAAGAAAAGGAGAGAAGAAGAGAAAGGGAAAGATAGAATGGCAGCCTGACAGGAAATAAAGAGAGTGAGTGAATTTTGGAAAGTCTTCCTCTAGAGGTTTTGAGAACGTGTACGCTGGAGTGTGTGTGTGTGTGTGTGTTTGTCACACCCATCCCTCTTCCTCCTCTTCCAAATGAAGTGCGACATTGCATTAAAGCAAGGCCAGGGCCCCAGTCGTTCTGATGGGCTCACTAGCACCCGCGTTGTTTCTGTCTGGTCTGTCGTAGTCACGTTCCCTTGTTGTTTCTCGTCCTGTTCTGTTGTCTGTGATAGTTCACTAGCCCTCGTTGTTTCTGTTCTGTCTGTGTTCTGTGTAGTTTACTAGCCCTCGTGTTTGGTTCAGACTTTTGTTTACTCTCCTGCCCCTCCCTTCTTTCTTCACGTCTTCTCCTGTTCTTCCTGAAGACATCTTGATTTCGTTGTTAATTTAAGAGTCTCATCCAATTCATTTGTCTGTTTATGGTCAGTCGAGACGATCTTAGGATGGAGACAAAAAATAACATGGCATGCAGAGATGCCACAACAAACATCTATCATCAATACTCTATCATCTATACTATAATCTATCCATCATATCATAATCTATCCCATCCATCTATAATCTATCCATCCATCTATATCTATCCATCTATCTATAATACTATCTATCATAATCCATCCAATCTATCCATCCATCTATATCTCATCCATCTATGCATATATCCATTCCATCCATCTATAATCCATCCCATCCTTATCTATAATCTATCCATCCATCTATAATCCATTCTATGCATCTACCATCCAAATCAGGATTTTATTTTTCTATTGTAATCCCTACATGAATTCAAAACCAAACATCTCATCTCTTCAAAACAAAACAACTTCAGTTCATAGCTGAATACTTGAATCCAAAACAAACATCTCACTTCATAGCTTGATACCTTTATCCAAAAACAAAACAACTCAGTTCATAGCTCATACTTGAATCCAAACAAAACATCTTCAGTTATAGCTGATACTGAATCCAAAACAAAACATCTCAGTCATAGCTATACTTGAATCCAAAACAAAACATCTCCATTTCATAGCTGATACTTGAATCCAAAACAAAACAACTCAGTTCATAGCTGATTACTTTAATCCAAACCCAAATTGTACACATAAAAACACAACACTTCATAACCAACACGTCTGCATAGACCATGATTTATGTAATGGTATTCCTATGGATATTTAAGTTCTGTTTTTAATGAATAGAGGCTGTTGGGAGATGACTGAACAGTTCTTAAAAGGTCAATTCATATCCAGTACCAGCAGGAATGAGACTGAGACCTCAGCCCCCCGTAAGATACTCCACTGCAGGGGAGGAGCGAGGAGGGAGGGAGGGAGGGAGGGCAGGGAGGTGAAATAGAGATGAGACAATAGACAGACGAGAGAGAGAGACAGGAAACCAGAGGACGACAGAAACAGAGAGACAGAGAGAGAGACGAGAGAGACGAGGAGAGAGAGAGAAGAAAACCCGACGGAGAGTGAGAGAGAGCCTGGAGAGAGAGAGAGCAGAGACATATAACATAAGACATTAGACATTAGAACATAGACATAGACATTAGACATAGACACGAAGGAGAGAGAGAGAGAGAGAGAGCAGAGAGAGAGAAGAGAGCGAGACGAGAGAGTGAGAAGAAGAGCGATTGGCATGATACAGTGAGACGAGAGAGAGAGACGAGAGGAGAGAGAGCAGAGAGAAGAAGACATAGACAGAAGAGAGAGGAGACAGAAACAGAAACAGAGAGACAGAAACAGAGGATCCCCTTGGGGTTGAAGCCTTTCTCGATGAGTTGTTCCATTTCTCCACGACTGAGTGATCGATGTGATTTATCCAGGACCCGTGATTACTGCTGGCCCCCTGGCCCTCAGATTCGTCCATCGATAGGTGGTAACATGGGCAGTTGGGGTCTTGTTACCTTGTGTGTTTGATCTGTATTTGGATTTATTTTGACTTGGGGTTATTGTCGTCTGTATTGTTGCATGGGGAGTGGTCCTGCTGGGGATGGAACCAAGGCTCTGCGGGCCTGACGGGACAGCGGATGAAGGTGGGGTGTTGGCTTTTTCTTGGATGTCCTTTCTTGGACAGACAGAGGTAGAGGGGTGAGGCCAAGGAGCGCTGGAGCATTAAAACCAAGCCTGGAGGGTCTGATATTGGTCGATCTAAGTCCTGCGCTTGAACTATGACTGCAAAGATATCAAAATCATATCAAATGTTTATTTTCACGTGCGGAATACAACAGGGTAGCCTTACGTGAATGGCTTACTCCAATAAATATGTGATTGCTAGGAGCTAGGGTGGTTGTACTCCTGTTGACATCTATCCTGGAGATTTCCTATGTCATCGACAACCTTTTGTAATTATTTTGAAACAAAAAAAAATCTATTGATCGTTTCCCCAGTTGTGTGAGGCAACAAGGACCAAGATGGGACCGGCAAAAAAAAAAAACAAAAAAACCAAAAAACACAAAACCAAAAAAAAAAAACCACAAAAAAAAAACAAAAAAAAACCACCAAAAAAAACAAAAAAAAAAAGAAAAAAAAAAAAAAAAAAAAAAAAAAAAAAAAAAAAAAAAAAAAGAAAAAAAAAAAAAAAAATAGAGCATATGCCCCATATGCTCAAAAAAATATCTTTGAACACAGGGCAATGATTGTTCTGTCACTGCCCAGCGTTAGTTCAGCTGCACACCTCGAAACTCAATCTACCCTGATCTGGTAGGTCCGCTGCTACACCTCAAAACTCAATCTACACTGATCTGTAGTCAGCTGCCACACCTCAAACTCAATCTACACTATCTGTAAGTTCAGCTGCCACACCTCAAACTCAATCACCCCTGATCTGTAGTTTCAGCTGCCACACCTGAAACTCAAATCTACCAGATCTTGTAGTTCATCTGCCACACCTCAAACTCAATACTACCCAGATCTTGTAGTTCAGTGCCACACCCAAACTCATCTACCCTGATCGAGTTCAGCTGCCACACCTGAAAACTCCACACCCAGATCTGTAGTTCATCTGCCACACCCCAAACTCAATCTACCCTGATCTTAATAGTCATCTGCTACACCTCAACTCAAATCTACCCTGAATGTTGTAGTTCAATCTGGCCCCACACCATCAAACTCAAATCTACCCTGATAGTGTAGTTCATCTGCCACACCTCAAAACTCAAGCTACCCTGATCTGTAGTCCAGCTGCTACACCTCAAACTCAAGCTACCTGAATCTGTAGTCCAGCTGCTACACCTCCAAACTAACAATCTACCCTGATCTGAGTTCAGCTGCCACACCTCAAAACTCAATCTACCCTGATCTGTGTAGTTATTCTGCCACACTTGAAACTCAATCTACCCTTGATCCTTCTCTGTAAGAAGGGACAGTCAGCCAGTCTATCTGAAAAAGACCACAGAGAAGAAGAGAAGAAAGCAGCAGACATGAAAGAGGATGATAGAGGGGGTCGCTCTTCGTCACTCGTTCCCTCTGTGACTGAACCCACAGACCCCTCCCCATTCCTCCATCCAGCCGCACTGCGGTCAATAAAACCTTTCCAGAACAGAAAAAATGAAAGGAGAAAAATAAATAAGAGAGTAGAAACGCAGAGTGGGAACTTGGAAGCCCAGACCGAGAGCTGTGAAGAAGAGGGGGTGCGACGCGCCGTGTTGTGTTGTGTGGTGTGGTGTTGGTGTGTGGTGTGTGTGTGTTGTCTGTGTGTGTGTGCTCTGTGTGTGTGTGTGTGTGTGTGTGTGATCGTGTGTGTGTGTGTGTGTGTGTGTGGGTGTGTGTGGTGTGTGTGTCCCACCCCATCATAGACAACCATTAGGACCAATAACCAAAGGGAAACCACATAACAACTTGGCTATACCAAGACACAACACACACACTGCCTATACCAAGAACACAAACACCACACACTTGGCCTATACCAAGACACAACACACCACCACCTGCTATACCAAGACACAACACCACTGCCCTATACAAGACCACAAACACACTTGCCTATACAAAGACACAACACACACACTGCCTTACCAAGGGACACCAACACACTGCCTATACAAAGGAACACAAACACACTTGCTATACCAAGACACAACCCACACACCACTGCCTTATACCAAAGACACAGAAAAATGTGTTGTTCTGCATGTCCCAGGATATGTTGGCACGGTTTGCCAGCCCTTTCTGTCTCGGGCATAACAAACACACGCGCCAATATATCCTCCAAACACCGGCTTCCTCGGGCATTATCACTTAATTATGCGTGATAAATTTGAATTATGGGTTAATGGTAATTAGAGTTGTTTTTAAAAATGGTGAATTTGGAAACCCCTTCAGAGCGCGTAATACCGATCCCCATTGACGACCCATGTCGGGTCGTCATGAACCCAGCCTGGACTGAGTCTGAGTGCTTAAACGATGGTATTTGGAGTTCATTGTTTTTTGCAATGGAAACAGAAATATATTACGCATTTAAATGGTGCTTCCCAAAGGGCCTAGTGTTGTATATGTTCACCGTTACTTCATAGAGTTAAACATTTCTTTTTTTTCCCCCTTTTTCTCTCTCCCTCTCACACACTCGAAAAGCAAGGGATGAGAAAATAACAGAGAAAGATTATTTTGTAGCCCTTGATGCCATTCTAACGTCACTTCATTAATCATCCAATCCAATATACCAATAGTAGTCTTCATTAACACTGCACTACAACGATACAGCAGAAGTAGCCGAACAGAGCGGAGGGAGAAGCTACGTAAATACATTAGGGATGAAAACTTGTTTCTCCCAGGCTACCAGTGAGCATTAGTACGCTTAGTGGAGTTTTTGATGCTTTTGGCAGTGCCTGCTGCTTCTATTACCTTGTCCACTTGAAGCACGGCGCTCCCTCCAACAAATGATTTCAACACCAACCACCTCTATCCCTCAGATTGCACATTTTCTGCCCTTTCCCCTGTTCTCTCCTCCCCTGGCATCCCCCTCTCCTTCTAGGCCCCTTTTCCCCCTGTCCTCTCCTCACCTGCATCCCCCTCTCTCTAATAAGCCCCCTTTCCCTGTTTCTATCCTCACCTGCATCCCCCTCTCCTCTAGCCCCTCCCCCTGTCCTCTCCTCACCTGCATCCCCCTCTCTCTAGCCCTTTCCCCTTTCTCTCATTCAACCTGCATCCCCCTCTCCCTCTAGCCCCTATAGCTTATTCCTTTCTCCTTTAGTCCCCCTGTTCCTCTCCTCACCATACATCCCCCTCTCTCTAGCCCCCTTCCCTTTCTTCTCCTCACCTGCATCCCCTCTCTCTAGCCCCTTCCCCTTTGTTCCCTCTCCTCACCTGGCATTCCCCCTCTCTCTAAGGCCCCTTTCCCCTGTCCTTCTCCTCCCCCCCATGCAATCCCCTCTCTCATAGCCCCTTTTTCCCCTGTTTACCTCTACCTCACCTGGCATCCCCCTCTTTCTAGCCCCTTCCCTTTTCTCTCCTCCCCTGCATCCCCTCTCCTCCCTCTAGCCCCTTTCCTCCTGTCCTCTCCTCCCCTGGCATCCCCCTCTCTCTAGCCCTTCCCTGTCCTCTCCCTCACCTTTGCATCACCCCCTCTTTCTAGCCCCTTTCCCCCTTTTTCTCTCCCTTCCCCTGCATCCCCCTCTCCTCTAGCCCTTTCCCCTGTCCTCTTCCTTCCCCTCGCATCCCCCTTCTCTACTAGCCCCTTTCCCCTGTTCCTCTCCCCCCTGCATCCCCCATCTCCTTCTAGCCCCTTATTCCCCTGTCCTCTCCTCACCCTGCATCCCCCTCTTCTAGCCCCTTCCCCCTGTCCTCTCCTCACCTGCATCCCTCTTTCTAGCCCCCTTCCCCTGTCCTCTCCTCACCTGCATCCCCCTCTTTCTAGCCCCTTCCCCCTGTTCTCTCCTCCCCTGCATCCCCCTCTCTCTCAGACCCCTTTCCCCTGTCCTCTCCTCCCCTGCATCCCCCCTCTTCTCTAGCCCCTTTCCCCTGTTCCTCTCCTCACCTGCCATTCCCCCTCTTTCTAGCCCCCGTTCCCCCTGTTCTCTCCTCCCCTGCATCCCCCTCTTTCTAGGCCCCCCATCCCCCTGTTCTTCTCCTCCACCTGCATCCCACCTCTCTCTAGCCCCTTTCCCCTTCCTCTCCTCCCCTGCATCCCCCTTCTCTAGCCCCTTTCCCCTGTCCTTCTCCTCCCCTGCATCCCCCTCTCTCTAGCCCTTTTTCCCCTGTTCTCCAA
>NW_019944161.1:0-34891 GCF_002910315.2 Salvelinus sp. IW2-2015
GCGTGGCTAGTGTTCAACATGTTTAATAAAAGATCAAGTGAACACTACAAACAACTTACAAAATAACAAACCGTGAAAACCGAGACAGTCCTATCTGGTGCAGAACAAACACAGAGACAGGAAACAAACACCCACAAAATCCCAACACAAAACAAGCCTCCTATATATGATTCTCAATCAGGGACAACGATTACCATCTGCCTCTGATTGAGAACCATATTAGGCTGGACATAGAAACAGACAAACTAGACACACAACATAGAATTCCCACCCAGCTCACGTCCTGACCAACTAAACACATACAAAACAACAGAAAACAGGTCAGGAACGTGACAGCTGGGCTAACAACAAATGTAGAATTACTGATGCTAGCATTGGATGTACTCGTGGAAGCAGAACAACTTGTGTTGTCAACAGGTGCAGGTGTAGTACAGCTGGTGGTAGCAGTACTACCAGTAGAACTGGTATGTGTCTCTATGGACGTGGGCCTTACTTTTTTTAACCATTTATCCATTTTCGAGCAAACGGAATGAGCAGCAGCTACGTTTGGCTACATTTGGACCGTTAGTGGAATTCCCACAAGAGAGTAGCGGTTAATGTGATTAGATGTTAATTATTTGACTAGGCTACCTGTATTTGACATTGTGTTGTTATTTCGCTGAACACTAGATGGTAAAAAAAAAGAATTGGCAGTGAAACGAGGCTACTCAGGCAAGAAAAAAAACTCACCCAAATGTATAGCCCCGTTGGAAAATGTAAATGGACTGTTTGAAAATGTGAATCACATTTTTATTTGGCATACCCCTGGGGGTACGCGTACCCCAATTTAGGAATACCTGCCCTAGAGCAATCAATGAGCGAGGGCAACGGGATTTACACGTTACATGCATCGTACTTTATTTAAGTCAGTGTTTTTCTGTAAACAATTACTAAAATAACAAGGCCCTATCTAGATCCTTAGGACCGTCGTTTTATTTTTCTTAGGTTATATCTGCGTAATTGCACACAGTACAGTATAATGTCAGCAGAGTATTGCTGGACAAAAAGTTTAATAAATAGAAAATAGAAAAATCCATTCATCCCTTTATTTTACTGTGTTAAATAACACTAATACTGTATGTGAGAACACATTTTTTTTGTAAACAAATGTTTCATTTTGTAGTTATAATAAGGTTGGTAGCAACGTGAAAATTGTTGTGGAATTCTGTTGCAGCTCAAGTCGACTACAAAATCCACAATGCAATGTTCTCTCTATGGGCTAGCTAGGTAGCTAGCTACACATGCTAATACCAAAGTCAATATCAGAATGTGAAGTAGCTATTTAGCTGTAAAATTGCCTAAACAAACTGCACTATCAATTTAGGAGTCTACAATCTCACCATGTTCAACCAGCAGATCGATGTGCCTCACATATGATCAATGGCTCATTCGAGAGAAGTCACCCTTCCACGTTATGACACCGGCCAGTATTGGAATCTGACATGTACGATAGACGTTTTCATGATCTAAAAGTTGTATTCTTATTCCAGTGTAGTGAGAGCGGCGATACCGCAATGCTACGTCATACCGCAATATTTCTGCCTGCTTGAAATCAATAGTTCAGATACACATGAAAACATGAACTTACCACAGGAATCGATCAAACATTGTTCAGAGTTGCACAAAAACAATATAACATTCAAAATGGGTGAATCTTTCCTTTAACTTGTGTAAGGCTTTGAGAATGTTGTCAACCAGAAATGGAGAAAATGACAGTGGCTATGCCTGTGTGTAAAGGAAACATTCAGTAGAGATCCACATTTCATATTGATGATGGGTCTGGCTGAGGCTCTAAAGTCACATACATGTTCTCTAAAGACCCATGTTCGATAGTGATGGGTCTGGCTGAAGCTCTACAGCCACAGTGTGACTGCTATTCCCAGTGACATTCGTGTAGCTGGAAGATCGGGCTGAGGACTGATTAGGAAGAATAGAGCTGACAGGTGAACTGTTTTCCAGGGCCTGCCAGGAAATGCTCGTATACTCTGGGAGTGCAGTACTGTTTGGATGTATAATCAGTTCTTGTTATGTCTAGTCGGAAATGTATTAGTCAACTACTACTTACTGAAAAAGTGTAGGAGTTTGTAGGGGTTTTTAAGAACATGGACCTTTTTTCCATAGACTATAATAGGTTGACCCCTTATTAAATTACACCAGTATGAATCTGATTGTGATTTGGGGTTAGATTGTCAATTATAGAAAAAGTAATATCTCATATAATGTTTTTTTTTTCAATCACTTTAGAAAAAATGTAAGTGGTATATTTTCAAAACTCTAAGTACAAAACTCTAAAATAATAACACTTGTAATATCCATTATTCTTCTGTTCAGAACCTTTGATTGTGCATTCATTGGGGTTTCGCATCTTTCACCCCGGAGTCATTCATGCAAAATCTAAGTTTTGCGTGAGCACGTACAGTATTGATTAGTTTTCAATACATCAGATAACGATATGCTCACCATTTAAGCATTTTAATTAGCATTTGATCCAATAGCAAAAAATACAAGATACACATTTCAAAACCGTTCTTTATGAAGTGTTGAATAGAAAGAATAGTAGAGGGTAAATATAATTTTCTATACAGAATGTGACTATAACCAGACATGCACCATTTAAAAAATGTATATATATAACCAATGGCAGGTTGTGAGCATGTTCAGGAATATGTCCGTGTTACAGTTTCATTATCCTTATACAGTACATGCGTAGGACAAATCCTCAGAAATAGGGGTATTGTATAGGGATATTGTTCTGCCACATGCCAAATTGTATTAGATCATCTTTTTACTTGACTTGTCAACTAATATAACATCACCTGTCTCTCTGTTTGACATTTATCAGCTATACAGTGTATTAATGAAACTCTGATAAATTCAGATGAGTGTAATATATTTTTATATCCAACCCAGGTATTTCAGTAGGAAATTGTACACTACACTATAATTCCAAAGGGTAGCACATAGAGGGACTCTTTCTACTTTGTCCTGTTGAAGCACGCTGCCTGATGGATAATGATGTAGTACAAGGTCAGGCAGCCCTGGTCCTGCAGGGCTGCAGGCGCTTCATGTTTTTGGTTTAACCCGACCTGGAAGACCAGGTGTGTTGAATTTAGGTCATCACTGAACTGATCAATTAGCTCAGTTGGTCCGGTGTGGTGCCTAGTTGGAACAAAATCCTGCAGTACCTACGGCACTCCAGGAACAGGGTTGCCTACCTCTGATGTACTGTAGTATTTAAGCCACATCCATGTATGATTTTGTTTTACCTTCCAACATAATTCGATGTCAAATTGATACATTTATGAGGTAAAAAATACAAAAAATTCAATTGTTCAGAAGTTATCTAACTATACGTTATCTAGGCACTAAATCAGTTTGTTTCAGTGGTTATCTGTGTTGAGCAGTTTGAACAAGTGATGGTTTATTGTATTGTTAACAAATCATGTCAAAAGTAAAGTGAACATTACATTTTGGAAAGCAGATACGCAGATACAATATTTATCTAAATTGAAAGAGTGATTTGGTGCAGTGAACAAAGTGACTTTGTGAATATGTTTGTTGTACTCAGTCAACTGAAAATGTCCTTTTGAAACATGAGCCATTTTGATGATCTGCTTTGATGTTTGTGCTCAGAATTGTGAAAATGTACCACATACTTGGGAAAATTACTCCAAAGTGAAGAAAAAAAACGTATTTCCTCGGCTTAATAATAATATCACAGCTGAGATATAATGGGACTTTTTGATGGCCTATCTATTTCATTTTGTGTCGATTGAAAAAATTGTCATCACGCCTTTCTCTCAGTTCATTTGGAAAACATTAAATCCTTTGCAGATAGTCCTGTAATGAAAGGTTATTTTAAGGGTTTTAATTCAAACGTTGAGCTCTGCAGTGTCCTTGTGTTGAAAGAGACGGAATTGCTTTGTCTCAGCAACTCTCTTTGACTCTGAACTGAAGATAGAGCCTACATCCCAAATGGCATCCTATTCCATTTATAGTGCACTACTTTTCAACAGGGCCCAGGGACTTTTGTCAAAAGTAGTGCACTATGAAGGGAATAGGGTGCCTTTGGGAGGCACACCGTTTAAGGAAATCAAGTTGCGGTCAGACCTCTAGGTCTGCCAAGGATGATAGTTTCAGAATTAATGATGTAGCTTTGATCACAAGGCAGTGGTGTCCTGGTGTCTTTGTCCCCATCTAAATGAGTTTCAAGTTATTCTCTCTCTCTCTCACTCTTGTTCTCTCTCTTTCAATTTATTTTCTTTCTCTCTCTCTCTCTCTTTCTCTCCATAGATGTATTTAATTAATATTTACGCTTGGAGATTGGAGATTTTTTGGGATGGGCTGTTTCACTCTTGCCTGTCTCTGAGTAAACCTCTACAGTGCCTTAAAAAAGTATTCATCCCCTTGGTGTTTTTCCAATTTTGTTGCATTACAACCTGTAATTTAAATCGATTTTTATTTGGATTTCATGTAACGGACATACACAAAATATTCGAAATTGGTGAAGTGAAATTAAAAAAATAACTTGTTTCAAAAAATGAAATTAAAATAAGGAAAAGTGGTGGGTATGTATTCACCCCCTTTGCTATGAAGCCCCAAAATAAGATCTGGTGCAACCAATTACCTTCAGAAGTCACATAATTAGTTAAATAAAGTCCATCTGTGCACAATCTAAGTGTCACATGACCTGTTCTGAAAGGCCCCAGAGTCTGCAACACCACTAAGAAAGGGGCACCACCAAGCAAGCGACACCATGAAGACCAAGGTGCTCTCCAAACAGGTCAGCGACAAAGTTGTGGAGAAGTACAGATCAGGGTTGACTTCTAAAAAAATTGCCAAAACTTTGAACATCCCACGGAGCACCATTAAATCCATTATTAAAAAATGTAAAGAATATGGCACCACAACAAACCTGCCAAGAGAAGGCCACCCACCAAAAGTCACAGACCAGGCAAGGAGGGCATTAATCATAGAGGCAACAAAGAGACCAAAGATAACCCTGAAGGAGCTGCAAAGCTCCACAGTGGAGATTGGAGTATCTGTCCATAGGACCACTTTAAGTCGTACACTCCACAGAGCTGGGCTTTACGGAAGAGTGGACAGAAAAAAGCCATTGCTTAAAGGAAAAAATAATCAAACACGTTTGATGTTCGCCAAAAGGCATGTGGGAGACTCTCCAAACATATGGAAGGTACTCTGGTCAGATGAGACTAAAATCAAGCTTTTTGGCCATCAAGGAAAACGCTATGTCTGGCGCAAACCCAACACCTTGCATCACCCCGAGAACCCCATCCCCACAGTGAATCATGGTGGTGGCAGCATCATGCTGCGGGTTTGTTTTTCACTAGCAGGGACTGGAAAACTGGTCAGAATTGAAGGAATGATTGATGGCACTAAATAGAGGGAAATTCTTGAGGGAAACCTGTTTCAGTCTTCCAGAGATTTGAGACTGGGACGGAGGTTCACCTTCCAGCAGGACAATGACCCTAAGCACACTGCTAAAGCAACACTTAAGTGGTTTAACAGGAAACATTTAAATGTCTTGGAATGGCCAAGTCAAAGCCCAGATCTCAGTCCAATTGAGAATCTGTGGTATGACTTAAAGATTGCTGTACACCAGCGGAACCCATCCAACTTGAAGGTGCTGGAGCAGTTTTGCCTTGAAGAATGGGCAAAAATCCCAGTGGCTAGATGTGCCAAGCTTATAGAGACATACCCCAAGAGACTTGCAGCTGTAATTGCTGCAAAAGGTGGCTCTAAAAAGTATTGACTTTGGGGGGGAATAGTTATGCACGCTCAAGTTTTCTGTTTTCTTTTATTATTTCTAGTTTGTTTCACAATAAAAAATATTTTGCATCTTCAAAGTGGGAAGCATGTTGTGTAAATCAAATGATACAAACCCCTCCAAAATAAATTTTAATTCCAGGTTGTAAGGCATCAAAATAGGAAAAATGCCAAGGGGGGTGAATACTTTCGCAAGCCACTGTATGAACGTCTATGAACTAACTTTTCAACCCTCCTGACTCATGCAAGAATATGTTAATCGGTCAAAGCAGTGAGCACTCGTCAGGACTTTATAGCATGTACTTTGTTAACTATAAAAACTATTACTATTTTTTAGGGACAGATCTAAATTTACTATGGGGGAAAGGCTGGTCCAACTCAAGATGTCATGAAAAAAAATGCACCCCTTCCCCAAAGTAAAAAATATTTTCACATGACCCTCCCCTTGTACTATCAAACAAATTAAACATGCTCAACCTCATATAATTAATTCAAAATAGTATTTACGACCGCAAATAACAATAACTGTAATGACCTTGTGTTAAGAAACGTGGATATCGACTTTGCCAGTTCAGAATGCTGTGGGCTATGGGCCAGAAGGTTGAGTGTTCGCCGACCACCACAGTCAATACCCTGCAGGGCTATGGGCCAGAAGGTTGAGTGTTCGCCGACCACCACAGTCGATACCCTGCAGGGCTATGGGCCAGAAGGTTGAGTGTTCGCCGACCACCACAGTCGATACCCTGCAAGGCTATGGGCCAGAAGGTTGGAGTGTTCGCCGAACACCAACTCAATGCCCCGCAGGGAAATAGGCCAGAAGGTTGAGTGTTCGCCGACCACCACAGTCGATACCCTGCAAGGCTATGGGCCAGAAGGTTGAGTGTTCGCCGACCACCACAGTCAATACCCTGCAGGAAAATAGGCCAGAAGGTTTAGTGTTCGCCGACCACCACACTCAATCTGCCGCAGGGCTATGGGCCAGAAGGTTGAGGGTTCGCCGACCAGAGACAACGATAAAAGTCGACGCAGACAATGATCAGAAAGGGGGAAATCAAATTGTAAACATTTTGATGACATATTTATAATTATATACAATATTTGCAACACATTTTCCACCAACAGGCTTCTGTGCCAATGTACCACACAACCCATAAACAAAGCATATCCTCTTCGGACACTTCAATATCATGGTTTACGTTTTCAACAATAAATAGACTATGTCAATCTCGATAAAATACATCCCTCCCTACCTTGTAGGCTTATCCAGTATCGAAGGCTTGGCTTGCAATCTCCGAATGTCATTACACTTTGTGTTTTTTTACAGATGTCTCTTTCCATTCGCCAACTGGCCGCAGCACAGTTTGGGTTGATTGAAAAATACATACAGTATATACACCTTTCTTTTTTTTTTTTTAAGTGACCGGGATTGCACATTAAAGTCGGGGACTGATTTCCAATGTAGTCCCTCTTTTTTACATAAATACTGAACAAAAATATAAACGCGACACGTAAAGTGTTGGTCCCATGTTTCATGAGCTGAAATAAAAGATCCCAGAAATTTTCCAGATGCACAAAAAGCTTATTTCTTTCACATTTCGTTCAAATGTGTTTACAACTATGTTAGTGAGCATTTCTCCTTTGCCAAGACAATCCATCCACCTAACAGGTGTGGCATATCAAGAAGCTGATTTAACAGCATGATCATTACAGAGGTGCACCTTGTGCTGGGGACAATAAAAGGCCACTCTAAAATGTGCAGTTTTGTCACACAACACAATGCCACAGACGTCTCAGGTTTTGAAGGAGCTTGCAACTGGCATATTGACTGCAGGATTGTCCACCAGAGCTGTTACCAGAGAATGTAATGTTCATTTCTCTACCATGAGCTGCCTCCAACGTCATTTTAGAGAATTTGGCAGTACTTCCAACCGACCTCACAACTGCAGACCACGTGTAACCACGCCAGCCCAGGACTTCCAAATCCGGCTTCTTCACCTGCAGGATTGTCTGAGACCAGCCACTCAGACAGCTGATGAAACTGAGGACTATTTCTGTCTGTAGTAAAGCCCTTTTGTGGAAAGAAATTAATTCTGATTGGATGGGCCTGGCTCCCCAGTGGGTGGGCCTATGCCCTCCCAAGCCCACCCATGGCTGCGCCTCTGCACAGTCATGTGAAATCCATAGATCAGGGCCTTATGTATTTATTTAAATGTAATGATTTCCTTACGTGAACTGTAACTTATGAACTGTAAAATTGTTGAAATTGTTGCATGTGCGTATATATATTTTTGTTCAGTTATACAATTAAAATAAATACGGACACATTACAGAGAGAGAGATGAAAACATGCTCAACCTCCAGATGAGTACGAGGCGATTAAGTACAAGTTCTACAAGCCTGTTTGGCTGGTAGCTTATTCTTTAGATGTTTGGGGCTGCTGGTGAATCATGATGTGTGGGCATAATCAAAGCGACACCGGACTAGCGCACTTGACACAGTCTTTAGGGTGTCTATAGCTACAGGAGGTGGGCGACAGATTTTCATGTGAATATTCTAAAATCGTCATAAAAACAATATGCCAATATAGAGTTTCCTTTAGGACAATTGTGCGCAGGACAACATGACAGGGAATATTTGAATTTACCGTACATTTGAGACATTTGATGGACATCCACATGCATTCAGATGTAACCTGGTGTAGCCAGCATCATCAACAAATGAGGGATGTTGGCCAAATGAGACACATCTATGTGTTCTTAAAAACAGCCCATAACAAATTACAAAGACACTATTCCTTGTCTTTCGATGTGTAGCATATGCAGCTCTCAGAGATTTGAGCACTAAATGTATCAGGGCATTGCATGCAAAGGCCTATAGGCCTATAGGCTTATATACTGTATATACAGTGGGGCAAAAAAGTATTTAGTCAGCCACCAATTGTGCAAGTTCTCCCACTTAAAAAGATGAGAGAGGCCTGTAATTTTCATCTTAGGTACACTTCAACTATGACAGACAAAATGAGAAAAAAAATCCAGAAAATCACATTGTAGGATTTTTAATGCATTTATTTGCAAATTATGGTGGAAAATAAGTATTTGGTCACCTACAAACAAGCAAGATTTCTGTCTCTCACAGACCTGTAACAGACCTGTGCCGGGTGGAGATTATAACAGAACATGGCCAAGATGTTCAAATGTTCATAGATGACCAGCAGGGTCAAATAATAATAATAATAATCACAGTGGTTGTAGAGGGTGCAACAGGTCAACACCTCAGGAGTAAATGTCAGTTGGCTTTTCATAGCCGATCATTCAGAGTATCTCTACCTCCTCTTGCTGTCTCTAGAGAGTTGAAAACAGCAGGTCTGGGACAGGTAGCATGCTGGTGAACAGGTCAGGGTTCCATAGCCGCAGACAGAACAGTTGAAACTGGAGCAGCAGCACTACCAGGTGGACTGGGGACAGCAAGGAGTCATCAGGCCAGGTAGTCCTGAGGCATGGTCCTAGAGCTCAGGTCCTCCGAGAGAGTGAAAGAAAGAAAGAAAGATGAGAAAGAACGAGAGAAAAAGAGAGAATTCGAGACAGCATACTTAAATCACACAGGACACCGGATGAGACAGGAGAAATACTCCAGATATAACAGACTGACCCTAGCCCCCCGACACATAAAATATTGCAGCATAAATACTGGAGGCAGAGACAGGAGGGGTCGAGAGACACTGTGGCCCCATCCGACGATACCACAGGACAGGGCCAAACAGGCAGGATATAACCCCACCCACTTTGCCAAAGCACAGCCCCCACACCACTAGAGGGATACCTCCAACCACCAACCTACCATCCTGAGACAAGGCCGAATATAGCCCACGAAGATCTCCCCCACAGCACAACCCAAGGGGTGGTGCCAACCCGAACAGGAAGATCACATCAGTGACTCAAACCACTCAAGTGACGCACCCCTCCTAGGGACGGCATGGAAGAGCACCAGTAAGCCAGTGACTCAGCTCCTGTAATAGGGTTTGAGGCAGAGAATCTCAGTAGAGAGAGGGGAACCGGCTAGGCAGAGACAGAAGGGAGGTTCGTTGCTCCAGAGCCTTTCCGTTCACCTTCACACTCCTGGGCCATACTACACTCAATCATCGGACCTACTGAAGACATGAGTCTTCAATAAAGACTTAAAGATTGAGACCGAGTCTGCGTCTCTCACATGGATAGGCAGACCATTCCATAAAAATTGAGTTTCATAGGAGAAAGCCCTGCCTCCAGCTGTTTGCTTAGAAATTCTTGGGACAATTAGGAGGCCTGCGTCTTGTGATCGTAGCGAACGTGTACATATGTACAGCAGGATGAAATTGGAGAGATAGGTAGGAGCAAGCCCAAGTAATGCTTTGTAGGTTAGCAGTAAAACCTTGAAATCAGCCCTAGCCTTAACAGGAAGCCAGTGTTAAAAAGCTAGCACTGGAGTAATGTTGTCAACTTTTTTGGTTCTAGTCAAGATTCTAGCAGCCGTGTTTAGCACTAACTGAAGTTTATTTATTGCTTTATCTAGGTAGCCGGAAAGTTGAGCATTGCAGTAGTCTAACCTAGAAGTGACAAAAGCATGGATAAATTTTTCTGCATCATTTTTGGACAGAAAGTTCCTGGTTTTTGCAATGTTACGTACAGTAGATGGAAAAAAGCTGTGCTTGAAACAGTCTTGATATGTTCGTCAAAAAAGAGATCAGTGTCACGCCCGGACCTTAGAGATCCTTTTTATTCTCTATTTTGGTTAGGTCAGGGTGTGACGAGGGTGGGCAATCTATGTGTTCTATTTCTTTGTTGGCCGGGTGTGGTTCCCAATCAGAGGCAGCTGTCTATCATTGTCTCTGATTGGGGATCATACTTAGGCAGCCTGTTTCCCACCTTAGTTTGTGGGATCGTGATTTTGTATAGTTACTGTGTAGCCTGCAGAACGTTACGTTTGTTTATATATATATTTTTGGGGTGTTCATCAAACAGAACGGGCGTAACTATCAGGTTCCAGAGTGACGCCGAGGTCCTTCATAGTTTTATTTGAGTTTATTTGACTGTACAACCATCAAGATTAATTGTCAGATTCAACAGAAGATCTCTTTGTTTATTGGGACCTAGAACTAGCATTCCTGTTTTGTCCGAGTTTAAAAGTAGAACATTTGCCGCCATCCACGTCTTTATGTCTGAAACACAGGCCTCCAGGGTAGGCAATTTTGGGGCTTCACCATGTTTCATAAAAATGTACAGAGGTGTATCGTCCGCATAGCAGTGAAAGTTCACATTATGTTTCCGAACGACATCACCAAGAGGTCAAATATATAGTGAAAACAATAGTGGTCCTAAAACGGAACCCTGAGGAACACCGAAATTTACAGTTGATTTGTCAGAGGACAAACCATCCACAGAGACAAACTGATATCTTTCCAACAGATAAGATCTAAACCAGGACAGAACTTGTCCGTGTAGACTAATTTGGGTTTCCAATCTCTCCAAAAGAATGTGGTGATCGATGGTATCAAAAGCAGCACTAAGGTCTAGGAGCACAAGGACAGATGGAGAGCCTCGGTCTGACGCCATTAAAAGGTCCTTTACCACCTTCACAAGTGCAGTCTCAGTGCTATGATGGGATCTAAAACCAGACTGAAGCGTTTCGTATACATTGTTTGTCTGCGCAACAGCTTTTTCTAAAATGTTTGAGAGGAATGGGAGATTCGATATAGGCCGATAGTTTTTTATATTTTCTAGGTCAAAGTTTGGCTTTTTCTAGAGAAGCTTTATTACTGCCACTTTTAGTGAGTTTGGTACACATCCGGTGGATAGAGAGACGTTTATGATGTTCAACATAGCAGGGTCAAGCACAGGAAGCAGGTCTTTCAGTAGTTTAGTTGGATTAGGTTCCAGAATGCCGCTTGAAGGTTTAGAGGCCATGATTTTTTTCATCAATGTGTCAAGAGATATAGTAATACATAATTTGAGTGTCTCCCTTGATCCTAGGTCCTGGCAGAGTTGTGCAGACTCAGGACAACTGAGCTTTGGAGGAATACGCAGATTTAAAGAGGAGTCCGTAATTTGCTTTCTAATGATCATGATCTTTTCCTCAAAGAAGTTCATGAATTTATCACTGCTGAAGTGAAAGCCATCCTCTCTTGGGGAATGCTGCTTTTTAGTTTTCTTTGCAACAGTATCAAAAATAAATGTTGGATTGTTCTTATTTTCCTCAATTAAGTTGGAAAAATAGGATGATCGAGCAGCAGTGAGGGCACTTCGATACTGCACGTTTCTGTCTTTCCAAGCTAGTCGGAAGACTTCCAGTTTGGTGTAGCGCCATTTCCGTTCCAATTTTCTGGAAGCTTGCTTTAGAGCTCGTGTATTTTCTGAATATCAGGGAGCTAGTTTCTCATAAGGAATGTTTTTTGTTTTTAGGGGTGCGACTGCATCTAGGGTATTGCACAAGGTAAAACTGAGTTCCTCAGTTAGGTGGTTAACTGATTGTTGTACTCTGACATCCTTGGGTAGGTGGAGGGAGTCTGGAAGGGCATCTAGGAATCTTTGGGTTGTCCTAGAATTTATAGCACGGCTTTTGATGATCCTTGGTTGGGATCTGAGCAGATTTTTTGTTGCGATTGCAAACATAATAAAATGGTGGTCCGATAGTCCAGGATTATGAGGAAAAARATTWAGATCCACAATATTTATTCCATGGGACAAAACTAGGTCCAGAGTATGACTGTGGCAGTGAGTATGTCCGGAGACATGTTGAACAAAACCCACTGAGTCGATGATGGCTCGGAAAGCCTTTTGGAGTGGGTCTGTGGACTTTTCCATATGACTATTAAATTCACAAAAAATGTGAATATTATCTGCCATGACTACAAGGTCCGATAGGAATTCAGGGAACTCAGTGAGGAACGCTGTATATGGCCCAAGAGGCCTGTAAACAGTAGCTATAAAAAGTGATTGAGTAGCCTGCATAGATTTCATGACTAGAAGATCAAAAGACGAAAACGTTTTTTTTTTTTTTGTAAATTGAAATTTGCTATCGTAAATGTTACCATAACCTCCGCCTTTGCGGGATGCACGGGGGATATGGTCACTAGTGTAAGCAGGAGGTGAGGCTTCATTTAACACAGTAAATTCATCAGGCTTAAGCCATGTTTCAGTCAGGCCAATCACATCAAGATTATGATCAGTGATTAGTTAAGGAGAAGTTTATCTAAAGTTCCATGCATAACACCATGCATAACATCACCGGATGTTTTGGAAGCAAAACATTACTGAACGTAACGCGTCAATGTAAACTGAGATTTTTGGATATAAATATGAACTTTATCAAACAAAACATACATGTATTGTGTAACATGAAGTCCTATGAGTGTCATCTGATGAAGATCATCAAAGGTTAGTGATTAATTCTATCTCTATTTCTGATTTTTGTGACTCTTCTTTGGCTGGAAAAATGGCTGTGTTTAACTGTGACTTGGCTCTGACCTAACATAATCGTTTGTTGTGCTTTCGCTGTAAAGCCTATTTGAAATAGGACACTGTGGTGGGATTAACAAGAAGTGTATCTTTAAAATGGGGTGAAGTACATGTATGTTTGAGGAATTTTAATTATGGGATTTATGTTGTTTTGAATTTGGCGCCCTGCACTTTCACTGGCTGTTGCCATATCGATCCCGTTAATGGGATCGCAGCCGTAAGAAGTTAACTTCTTATGGATAGGGGGCAGCATTTTCACGTTTGGATGAAAAGCGTGCCAACTTCCTGGTTGGATTCTTTCTCAGGTTTTTGCCTGCCATATGAGTTCTGTTATACTCACAGACATCATTCAAACAGTTTTAGAAACGTCAGAGTGTTTTCTATCCAAATATACTAATATGCATATATTAGCAACTGGGACTGAGTAGCAGGCAGTTTACTCTGGGCACCTCTGGGCACCTTATTCATCCAAGCTACTCCATACTGCCCCCAGCCATAAGACGTTAATTGACTGTAACTGCCTTGGAAGTGAGGGATCTAACATTAAGTAGCCCTATTTTGAGATGTGAGATATCACAATCTCTTTCAATAATGGCAGGAATGGAGGAGGTCTTTTTTCCAGTGAGATTGCTAAGGCGAACACCGCCATGTTTAGTTTTGCCCAACCTAGGTCGAGGCACAGACACGGTCTCAATGGGGATAGCTGAGCTGACTACACTGACTGTGCTAGTGGCAGACCCCACTAAGCTGGCAGGCTGGCTAACAGCCTGCTGCCTGGCCAACGGCCTGCTGCCTGGCCAGCACCCTGCTGCCTGGCCTGCACCCTGCTGCCTGGCCAACAGCCTGCTGCCTGGCCAGCACCCTGCTGCCTAGCCTGCACCCTGCTGCCTGGTCAACAGCCTGCTGCCTGGCCTGCACCCTGCTGCCTGGCCTGCACCCTGCTGCCTGGCCAACAGCCTGCTGCCTGGCCTGCACCCTATCTCATTGTGGAGCTAGGGGAGTTAGAGCCCTGTCTAGGTTCGTAGATAAGACGAGAGCACCCCTCCAGCTAGGATGGAGTCCGTCATTCCTCAACAGGCCAGGCTTGGTCCTGTTTGTGGGTGAGTCCCAGAAAGTGGGCCAATTATCTACAAATTCTATCTTTTGGGAGGGGCAGAAAACAGTTTTCAACCAGCGATTGAGTTGTGAGACTCTGCTGTAGAGCTCATCACTCCCCCCAACTGGGAGGGGGCCAGAGACAATTACTCGATGCCGACACATCTTTCTGGCTGATTTACACGCTGAAGCTATGTTGCGCTTGGTGACCAGAGAAGGCTCGGCCTCTGACTCCGACCCATTGCTTAATGGGGAGAACCGGTTGAACGTTTCTGTCAGCTGAATGAGCGACACTGGTTGAGCATTCCTACAGCATTTCCTTCCAGAAGCCATGAGACAATTGTCCGGCTGCAGGGACTGTGCAAGGGGATTTAAACTACTATCTGTACTTACTGGTGGCACAGACGCTGTTTCATCCTTTCCTACACTGAAATTACCCTTGCCTGACGATTGCATCTGAAGCTGGGCTTGCAGCACAACTGTCCTCGCCATAAGGCGATCGTTCTCCTTTATATTATGAGTACAGCAACTGCAATTAGAAGGCATCATGTTAATGTTACTACTTAGCTTCGGCTGGTGGAGGTCCTGATGAACCATGTCCAGATATAGCGTCCGGGGTGAAAAGTTGAATGAAAAAAGTCTAGCGAGGGGAAAAACTAAAAATATAAACGGTAATTAAAAACCGTAAAGTTGTCAGGTAGCAAAGTAAGGTTAGCAAAAAACCGCACAGCAGCACGTAAACAAGTCTACAAGTTGTGACCGGAAATGAGGTAAAGAGGGTATATACAAGGAGCGTATGCAAACTTCCAACTTCAACTGTAATATATTTTATATATATATATATATATATATATATATAGTATGTGTATATATATATATTATATTACACATACTATATATACAGACATATGTGGAAACCCATTCAAATTACTGTATTTGGCTATTTCAGCCACACCCGTTGCTGACAGGTGTATAACACCAAGTACACAGTCATGCAATCTCCATAGACAAACATTGGCAGTAGAATGGCCTCTCTGAAGAGCTCAGTGACTTTCAATGTGGCACCGTCATAGGATGCCAACTTTCCATTAAGTTAGTTCGTCCTATTTCTACCATGCTAGAGCTCCTGCGGTCAACTGTAAGTGCTGTTATTGTGAAGTGGAACCGTCTAGGAGCACCAACAGCTCAGCTGCAGAGTGTTAGGCCACACAAGCTCACAGAACGGGACTGGCGAGTGCATCTGTACTCGGTTGCAACACTCACTACCAAGTTCCAAATTGCCTCTGGAAGCAACGTCTGGCAGTCCGACTGACCAATCTGGGTTTGGCGGATGCCAGGAAAATGCAAACTGCCCCAATGCTTAGTGCCAACTGTTAAGTTTGGTGGAGGAGGAATAACGGACTGGGGCTGTTCTTATGGTTCGAGCTAGGCCCCTCAGTTCCAGTGAAGGGAAATCTTAACAATATAGCATCAATGACATTCTGGATGAAGGAGGGTAATTCGTTAATTTTCGATCTGAATATTTTGTATAAAGATAAGCATTATATTGTTAGATTATAGGAGTAACTCTGGTAGTAATGAAACAGTCTTCATCAAGTCAAGTTCAACTGTCAGGGTCATATCTTAGGCCTGTAGTAAATAAAGCTTAATAATAGCCACACCATACCAAACCTTCACCAACATTTCTAAAATGTATTAGGGTATCAAGCAAATATCAAAAGTAAGTCAAGCTATTGTTTCTAACAGGAAAATACGAGCAGAACAGCAAATGTAAAACAGGGAAAAAACACACTACCTTCCCATGTGCCAACCCCCCCCCCCCCAAAAAAAACACAACCCATCCCAAAGCAAAAAAAGAATAATGTGACAACCCTTCCCTAGTTTATTTTATTGAACCTTTATTTAACTAGGCAAATCAATTATGAACAAATTCTTATTTACAATGACAGCCTACGGCAGCCAAGACCAGACAACAATGGGTCACCCTACATGACTCCCAGTCACCACCAGATGTGATAGAGCCTGGATTGGAACCAGGAGACTGCAGTGATACCTTTTGCACTGAGATGCAGTGCCTTAGACTGCTACGCCACTCAGGAGGCCACGTTGGCCATCCCACCCAGTACATTTGGATCTGCCATCAATCCTGATCCCAATACCACTATTTTAAAATATTCTGCTACAATGAATATGTGATATGGCCTTTAAAGTGATGATGTGGCTAAACAATGCATTTTGATTGATGGCATAATTCCGCATCAGACTCGTAATGTCCAAAGGGCATCCATATAGACATAGATATCAAAGTCAAGGATGCAGGGAACACACACATATTGGTATGAATAATATAATAATTAACTTCATCTTTCCATTACAGTTATTCTGATGCACACACACGCACGCTCGTACACACGCACGCAAAAACTCCCAAGCACAGACACGCACGCTCGTACGCACGCACGCACAAACTGCAAAGCAACACACACGCATGCTCGTACGCATGCACGCACAAACACGCAAAGCACACACACACACACACACACACACACACACACACACACACAACACACACACACACACACACACACACACACACACACACACACACACACACACACACACACACACACAACACACAACACACACACACACACACACAAGCAAACATACACACACACCACACTGATTGAACTTCATTTGCGTTAATTAGGGTTCTGATTTCAGCCCTGACAGGCAGTTATTCCGTTGGTGTTATCATCTCACTGAAATGATATGACAAAACTCAGTACAGCCCATACAGTAGCAGGAACAAAAGAACCGTCCTTTTTCTCTTGATGACATTGGCGTGGTCAGGAGAATACAAATTAAGCATTTTGCATCGACGGACTAATAATATGGGTATAGATCCGTAATAGAATAATGTATACATCTAGTCCTGTTTAATAAGAACCTGAATTCCAAGTTCCACAGGAAGTGGAGATATTGATTTAAATGCACTAATACCTTTTAGCTCCTAGTCAGCAAAGGGCCTCGCTGAGAATGATGTTATGACATTATTTACTCTTCGCCCTCAAGTACTTCACTGGCCTCTCCTCCTATCACTGCCTCAGCGACACCACATCCTGGTGAGATGCTTAACTACAGTATCGGAGAGGAGGAGTGGAGTGGAGGAGGGGATGGAGAGGAGGAGAAGAGGAGGAGGAGGGGGGGAAGAGGAGGAGAGGAGGAGGAGGAGGGGAGGGGGAGAGGAGGAGGGGAGAGAAGGAGGAGGGGAGGAGCAGGAGGGATAGGAAGAGAAGGGAGGAGAGGAGGAGAAGGAGGAGGAGGAGGAGGAGAGGAGGAGGGTAATCTCAGAGTAGCACTATTAGTGTGCAGTGGTATTATCTTCCTCCAGTTGTCCTATCTTCCTCCAGTGGTCCATAGTCTTCCTCAGTGGTCCTATCTTCCTCCAGTGGTCCTATCTTCCTTCAGTGTCCTATCTTCCTCCAGTGGTCCCTCATCGTTCCTCAGGGGTCCATCTTCTCCAGTGGTCCATCTTCTCCAGCGGTGCGCTATCTTCCTCTAGTGTCCTAATGAATCCTCAAGGGTCCTATCTTCCTCCAGTGGTCCTATCTTCCTCCAGTGGTCCTATCTTCCTCCGGCTCCAACTCCAGCCCTGCATGGCTGATTCCTTCCTGACTGGCATTTCACAGCCACTGAGTGTGTTCGTGCATGCGTGCATGCGTGCGTATATATGTGTGTGTTGAGCCCAAGGTTAGTGTCTTTCGGTCAGAATGAAGACATCCCCGGCTGGGCTCAGTGTCTGGGTCTAGAGGAGGTATAGACTCTGATGTTGCTCTTGCATTCCGACACACACTGCCATCTCGCCACGCTGACTCTTCATCACCGCACACACATGTGCCTGCCCCGAACACACCCACAACACACACACCCATCTACTCCTATTCATTATCTTACACATCAGGCCTTCGGGGTTAGGGTTAGTCCCGCCCTCTTAAACTTTGCTAATTTAATATGCCAATCCCACGCTGTAACCTGCACTAAACAGAGTGCATTGTGGGATCTCTCGGGCGCTGATATCCTCTCCTAGAAACGAGCTATCACGATCAGGATGATCCTGAACAGGATGATTTTTGCATATATATATTTCCCTTTATACATTCATCTGTCTGTGGGAAGATGTGGCAGAGAAGAGGAAATTAATTATGTAATTCATGTCATTGCGTGCCTCCCTCTCAGATGAGGTTGTGTCACTATTCAAATCGCACTCGGCCTGCATACAGAATTCAAATAGAGTGTCAGTTATTTGCTTCTTATTGAACTGATAGTGACAGTATACATGCTGCACTTTCTGCCTTGGAATTACATTAGCTTGCAGGGATTCAGGTGAGTTGGATGTTGGATGGCTGGCCAGTTGACCTGACAGTCATAACATGCATAAATGTATTGAATAACTTGAATAATGATATGCTATTTTGTAAAAAGGCAATGGGTTGTGAATGGTAAATAGGTCTGCTGCTCTTACCACATCATCCCTCTTTGCCTTGTGACATTTGTTCAAAACCAAAAGCATTGTAGCCCTGTATTTCAAACCAGATAATAGAACAGAGGCTTTCTTTTTCAAAGCTCCATGTTGGTCCTGTTCACTAGATGAATCCTAGGATTCCAACATAGAATTAGAACTATTTCTAATTCTACGGATTCCACAAACTCTGACAACGGCTCTTTAAAATATACTGTACATATATAGGTTCCTTCTGTTCTAATATCCTTATTGAATATGCATGAGTGACCATTACGTTAGCAGAGCATAGTGAATGAATCAGACCCTGGTGACGAATCCACCTTCAACTTCCATGGGGATTATCTCTTAAGAGGTTTTAAACCTCCGTCTTAGAGACAATTCTTCAATTCAGTTAATCATTTTGGGTCGCGTGGCTTTGATTTATTTTAAATTAGCTTTCGTTAATGTTTCCTGTCCTCTGCAGTCTCTTCCTGGGGCACGAACAGAAAATAAAATGGCCTCCACCTCGCTGTCCCAGTGTTTCTGTGGTTGTAGGTTCATCTGTTTCGCTGGATAGTATTGGATATGCTCTGATGTAGACAAATCCAATATGATTACAAATCTGAAAAAAACTCTGCTTGATATTTACTCACAAATAAATCTAGGATTAGATGAAGATAAACTTGATCGGAAGTATTCCTCAAATGTCACCTTAATTAAAAGTTGCATAGCAGTCCCTCAAAGATTGAAGGACTTGAAACTTATCAAGCAGAGATGTCATCTTTTTTAATTAAATCATTTCTAACTATAGTTTGTTTTTTTAATGTTTACTGTAGCTATTGTACCGCTCTTCATTTATATACCATGTATTCTGTAACCGACCACATTTATTCCATATGTCAAAACAAACAATGTGTGTGCTTGTCATCTATTAAATTCATCTATATTTACTGACCTCCCTCAGTCCCAAAGAACCATAGAGGTCAGAGGTCACATGAGTGATACAACAGATCCCTCTGACGTTTTTACCTCCAGCACATGACAGATAATAGAATAATAATAGAATAATTTACTTGTCCTTGAGCTGGCAACCTGACACACACACACACACACACACACACACACACACACCACACACACACACACACACACACACACACACACACACACACACACACACACGCACTGAACTTCCTATTGGGCCTCCAGCAAATTTAATAAACCTCCCTCACATAAAAGCGGTAATAGACTCCCTATGATGGGCCACTAAATAAAATAGAAGGGAGAGGAGGAGGAGATGAACAAATGTATTACCCCATGTCTTCGAGACGAGAGAGACTCCTTCCTGACTTGGCAGGGACGTGTACAACTCAATGAAGGTCACTATCTCATTGATTAATGGTCCCAATAGGGAAATTATCCTTACGTGTACCTAAATAACAATGACCTATAGGTCACCTCCAACCTGAGCTGACCGTGTTTGGGGGAGAGAAGTCCTCAGGGAAATTGTTATCGCCTAAGGAATCTGGTTTGGATTTCTGTAAGTATCAATTCTCTTTTTTTAAACAAAACAATATCACCACTTTTTGAGGATCACCACTTTTTGAGGATCTCAGGGCCCGGGCCAAATCTTTTCAGCCTCCTGAGGGGGAAGAGGTGCCACTGTGCACAGGTGCACCATCAAGAGTATCTTGACTGGTTGCATCACTGTCCTGTAGTAATCATTTATATGGTACATAACATTAAATGTTCTTGATTGATCTTAATCGTTAGTTTAGAACGTGTATAATATAAAGATCTCTATCTCATCTCATGTAAAGGCGAGACATTGAACAGTTGCATAGCATATGTGACTTAGAATAGCCGTTTTTCCATTGGTTCTACCTTTGTTACAAGCAGCATGTGTAGGCGCACACAGACGTTTAGGACCACAATGAAAAATATTTGACATAAAGCTAGAATTCTTCATTTTTATAGGCACACTGGTGCTCCTAAATTAAAATTCCAGGTCGCACAACAAAATATTTAGACACGTTTGTGAGTAAAATGGTGGCACTGTAGAGCCCTGCTATAGGGCGTTTAGTTATATAATCATATATTAAAATGTAATCTATACAGTCATCAGCTACGGCAGCTACGGCTCATATCATTAACATCCCTATTCACCTTATTTATGAACCCGGAAACAAAACAATGTACAAACGTTCTGTTTTGTGGAGGACTTCCGTTGTGGCGTTCTTGCCATTTTGCAAACGTTAGCTAGCTAGCTCAAAATGTCATTGGATCATACCAAGAAAAACCTTTCAAAGTTGAATGGCAAGTCTGTGCCACATCCGCAGATTATTCAAGAGTGGAAGGACGATATGAAAAATTGGCCACATATCACCTACGAAGACATCTTCAATTATTTTGTCTTGTCTCTCATTGTGGATGGGTCAGAGATGAGGAGCTATAAAAGCACAGAGGCATATCAATACCTACACATTTGTACAGGAAAGGACTGAGCACGCACCCCTGAGGGGTCCCGGTGTTAAGGATTAGCGTGGCGGATGTGTTGTTACCTACCCTTACCATCTGGGGGCGGCCCGTCAGGAAGTCCAGGATCCAGTTGCAGAGGGAGGTGTTTAGTCCCAGGGTCCTTAGCTTAGTGATGACCTATGAGGGCACTATGATGTTGAACACTGAGCTGTAGTTATTTAGCTAGCTAGCTAATTGATACCTGCGGGCGTTCTGCCGTGGCTTTCTGCAAGCCCAGAGGGAATGTTAAACTCTCAAGAACTTCTAGAAATCAAATGTCCTGTTCTGAGTAATAATTGTGAGTCTCTGACTAAACGGTTCTCTGGCAAAGTTACCGTTGTGAAGCTGGTGGATGGGGTTCCTCAGCTGCAACCTAATGGAGCCTCGTGGGTACTACATGCAGGTGCAACATGGGCATGTTCTGCACAGGACTGGAGGGATGCAAACTGCTTGTCTGGGCTCCATCTGAGCAAGTTGTTAATCATGGGTCTTTTGATGTGAAGTTCTGTGCTGATGTTATCCCTAAACCGAAGGCATTCTATTTCACACATATGCTTTCAAGGATACTAGATGAGTTCCAGTCAGGCTGACTAACTCTGTGCTCCAAATATGTTAATCCACTGTATGTGGTATCTAAGGGCCTAATACTCTTTATACTTTGTGCCTTGTAAAGCTCTGTCAGCTCTACCTTATTATCTAAGCATAACTCTTAATTGTTTTTTTTTTGTCTTGCACAGTTCTCTTCATATGCACATTTACCTGATTATATTTGCATAATTCTTGGTGTTTTTTTAAATATCTTGCCTTATACAGCTCTCTTCATACATATCTATCTAATGCTTAAGGATAACTCCTTATGATTTATGAACATTTGTATTGTACCTTGTATTGATCTTTCTTTTCATATGGCACTTCATGAACTTAACTAAGCATACCATAATTCTTCTTGCACTTGGCAAATGATGGTGTTAATAAAACCACTATGAAATTCCACTTTGTTGACATTTTCTTTGATACTTAACATTTTGAAATGAAGGACGAGGAGGCACGTCTAAGGGTTTCAAATGTGTTTTCAGTTTGATTCTGGGTTTGGTTTTCAAGGGCACAAATGAAGAAACCAGTGTGGCACTTCGTAAACAGTTGTCTTTCCTCTTGGTCTGTTAGAGACATTTTGGTATTGAAGAAAATGCATTTTAAATCGTTTTAAGAAGGCATGATAACAGCACCTATTGTCTGTCTGTAGTTATCATGAACAGGCAAAGTTACAGTACATTTCTAATGTAGGAATAATTAAATGATTCAGATTAAATAGGAAACTATATATACACATATTATCTCATGTGGATGAAATTATAGTGTATAAAGTTACATTTCAGATGTATGAACATTCTCACTGTTCACTCTGCATCCTCATGGATCTCGCCTGCATGTTAGCAAGTGCTGCACAGATTCTAAGGACTTTGTCTGTTTTGTGTGTCCGGTTGACGGAAACAGTCTGGGGAAATGTTTTTGAAGACCTTGAGTCATCTGGTAACTCTCTCAACATGTATACGTACAATAGCTATCCTTCTTGTGATTGTGACATCCTCATTAAACAGCTGGTCTCCTTTCTGAGTGAAGGCTGGTATGGCAAGGTTAATCTTCCTCTCATACAGTAGATATTGGATGGTGTCTGCCATAACTTCATCGCCAGGCCTAAGGTATTCCAGGAAGTCAGAGTGTTGGGGTATGAACCTGACACTGCATCTGCCTCCATATGCAGGAGAAATGAACATAATGAGCCCACATGGAGCAATGACAACCAATTACTTGAGAGTATTGCTGGAATAATAGTAGCTGTACGACTCTTCTCTGGAATTGTGATTGTGTGCTTTCTGAAGATTGGTTTCAGAGCAGTCGGTGGTGCAAGTGGTGCTGGGGAACTTCTCTTTGAAGCACTGAGACATTGTGTTCTGGATCGTCTCCCTCGGCAGTCATGGAATGTAGATCCTCATGTGCTCCTCCATTGTGTCAATCCAGTAGGAAAGGATTCTGCTCACTACTCCCTGGGACACAGCAAAGCATTCAGCAAGATCACCCTGGAGTAGATTCAGCTTCATCAAGGTTATCAGTATTTTATCAGTGATATGCATTTTGAAGTTAGCTGTGTAGAATTTCTGCAGAAACGCTACATGGTCAAAGAAAACACTAAGAGGAAGGCCAGTATACCACACTGAGCTAGTGTCATTCTTCAGGAATGGTGTGGGTCAATGGCTCTGCACCACCACATTGGGTTTGTTTGTTGCAGGTGGGCTTGTTAACTGGTTCTCTTGACATGTAGCTGTGATCAGTCAGCGCTAGAACCCCCCATTGAGTATCAGCATCTTTATGCTGCAGTGGAATTGGCACACGCAGATCAGATGCTGCATCACCACAGTTTTTGTTTAACCTTTATTTAACTAGGCAAGTCAGTTAATAACAAATTCTTATTTTCAATGACAGCCTAGGAACAGTGCCTTGTTCAGGGGTAGAATGACAGATTTGTATTTTGTCTGCTTGGGGATTTGATCTTGCAACCTTTTGGTTACTAGTCCAACACTCTAACCACTAGGCTACCTGGTGCCTCTTTCTTCATCTTCATCTGTCTTCATCTTCAACAAACATAAGAGAGACCACAAGTTTAAGAAAATAAAAAGAACAGACAGCCTACTGGTCATGGTTAGGTAAAAAACCAAACACTTTAAACGTTTAATAAGTTAGCTAGTTAGACATGTCATGAGCATCACCAGTGGCATGCCAGCAATGATGGGGATAAACATGGGATGGGAGAGACATCCTCGTCCTTAGTAGGTGGGTGCAAATCACAAATGCACTTGCTCCTCAAAAAGGTTTGATGGTAAAAAAAAATTGTGCTCCATGAACAGCTTCCTTTTCTGCCAGTTTTTGTGGCACCCCTTACCGAACATAAAATGCCCGTTTGCGTGAATTCATGCTTGGAAAGTTCTGAAAAGTGATACTGAGTTAGCTAGCTAGCTAGCTGCAAACTATTGGCCGGAAGTGCTTAACCAGAAGTCCCCCACAAAAAAACCTAAACACACCCGTCCATATTTCTGTTGAAAATTAGGTGAACACAGTCATCAGCTACAGCTGCTACGCCCCATATCATTAACATCACTATAACAAAATCAGCTACAGCTGCTACGGCTCCCCATATCATTAACATCACTAGTACAGACATCAGCTTACAGCTGCTACGCCCATATCATTAACATCACTATACAGACATCAGCTACAGCTGCTACGCCCCATATCATTAACATCACTATACAGACATCAGCTACAGCTGCTACGCCCATATCATTAACATCACTATAACATCATCAGCTACAGCTGCTACGCCCCATATCATTAACATCACTATACAGACATCAGCTACAGCTGCTACGCCCATATTATTAACATCACTATACAGTCATCAGCTACAGCTGCTACGCCCATATTATTAACATCACTATACAGTCATCAGCTACAGCTGTACGCCCCATATTATTAACATCACTATACAGACATCAGCTACACTGCTACGCCCCATATTATTAACATCACTATACAGTCATCAGCTACAGCTGCTACGCCCAATTATTAACATCACTATACAGACATCAGCTACAGCTGCTAGCCCCATATTATTAACACCATTATACAGTCATCATAACACAAAATTTGCCTCTGCTACTCTTCTTTATTTCCTCTTATTATTATTATCATCCTGATGTCTAGTCACTTTACCCTGCCTTCATGTACATATCTACCTCAAATACTTATTTATTATCTATCCTGATGCCTAGTCACTTTACCTGCCTTCATGTACATATCTACCTCAATACCTCATACCTCTGCAACATTGATCTGGTACTGTAACGGTCGTCTGATGAAGAGTAGTCGGACCAAAGCGCAGCGTGGTAAGTGTTCATGTTATTTTTATTTAAACTGAACACTAAACAAAATAACAAAGAGAATGAACGAAAACGAAACAGTCCTGTCAGGTGCAGAAACACAAAACAGAAAACAACTACCCACAAAGCATCGGTGGGGAAAAGCTACCTAAGTATGGTTCTCAATCAGAGACAAGGATAGACAGCTGCCTCTGATTGAGAACACACCAGGCCAAACACACAGAAATAGAAATCATAGAAAAAGGAACATAGAATGCCCACCCAAATCACACCCTGATCAACCAAAATAGAGACAAAAAAGCTCTCTACGGTCAGAGCGTGGTACGCTACTCTATATAATTCCATTCTTATTTATTATTTTTGTGTTAGTTACAATTTTTTATTATTATTATTATTATTTTAATCTGCATCATTGGTAAATGTTCATAACCGAGCATTTTCACTGTAAAGTCGACACCAGTTGTATTTGGCGCATGTGCTATTTTATTTGAGCAGAGAGAGGGAGAGGGGTGAAGGGAGGGGTGGAGGCAGAGAGGGGTGGAGGGATGTAGGAAGGGACGGTGGAGGGAGAGAGTGAGAGAGAAAGAACGAGAGAGAGATGAGAGGGAGAGAGTGGGTGAGAGAGAGAAGAAGGTGGGGTGATCTCTGTGGGTCTCATTAAGATGGTGGCTATATCAGGCACAGGATCAACATGGGATTGACTTGTCTCTGTGTCTCCATCTGCCTGTTACACCACACGGGTGGCAAGGAGATGCAACTCCTGTGGGACGATTTAGACCTGCTCCCTCAGGGTTGTGGGTGTGTGTGTGTGTGGTGTGTGTGTGTGTGTGTGTGTGTGTGTGTGTGTGTGTGTGTGTGTGTTGTGTGTGTGTGTGTGTGTGTGTTGTGTGTGTGTGTGTGTGTGTGTGTGTGTGTGTGTGTGTTGTGGTGGTGTGTGTGTGTGTGTATGTGTGTGGTGTGTGAAGAGCACCTGTTCAGACAGAGTGCTATAAGCCGAGCCTACATGTGAGACCAGGTAACGTGTTGTGTAAAAAACACTTCGCTGGGGTGTGTGTTTCCCAGACCAGGTGTATCTGTGTTCCCAGACCAGGTGTATCTGGTGTTCCAGACCAGGTGTATCTGTGTTCCAGACAATGTGTATTCTGTGTTCCAGACAGACAGGTCAGGTTATCAGTGTTCCCAGACCAGGTGTATCAGTGTTCCCAGACAGGTGTATCGTGTTCCAGACCAGGTGGTATTCTGTGTTTCCCAGACCAGGTGTATTCTGTGTTCCCAGACCAGGTGATTCTGTGTTCCCAGACCAGGGTGTATTCTGTGTTCCCAGACCAGGTGTATTCTGTGTTCCCACCAGGGTATCTGTGTTCCCAGACCAGGTGTATCAGTGTTCCCAGACCAGGTGTATTCTGTGTTCCCAGCCAGGTGTATTCTGTGTTCCCAGACAGGTGTATCTGTGTTCCCAGACCAGCGGTGTATGCAGTGTTCCCAGACCAGGTGTAATTGTTTCTGTGTTCCAGACCAGGTGTCATCTGTGTTCCCCAGACCAGGTGTATTCTGTGTTCCCAGACTAGGTGTATTCTGTGTTCCCAGACAGTGTATTCGTGTTTCCCAGACCAGGTGTTTCTGTGTTCCCAGACCAGGTGTATCTGTGTTCCCAGACTAGGTGTATTTGTGTTTCCCAGACAAGGTTGTTATCTGTGTTCCCAGACCAGGTGTATTTTGTGTTCCCAGACCAGGTGTATTCTGTGTTCCCAGACCAGCTGTATCAGTGTTCCCAGACCAGGTGTATTGTGTGTTCCCAGACAGGTGTATCTGTGTTCCAGGACAGGTGTATTCTGTGTTCCAGACCAGGTTATCTGTGTTCCAGACCAGGTGTATTCTTGTGTTCCCAGACAGGTGTATCTGTGTTCCAGCCCAGGTGTATTCTGTGTTCCCAGACCAGGTGTATCTGTGTTCCCAGACCAGGTGTATTCTGTGTTCCCAGACCAGGTGTATCTGTGTTCCCAGACCAGGTGTATCTGTGTTCCCAGACCAGGTGTATCTGTGTTCCCAGACCAGGTGTATTCTGTGTTCCAGACCAGGTGTATTCTGTGTTCCCAGACCAGGTGTATTCTGTGTTCCCAAACCAGGTGTAGCGTGTTTAGATACTCAAAGTCCCTAATCAAATCAGTCATTAGGTATATGAAGTATAATACGTTTAATAAGTCAATATTTCCACAGTAAGAATTCTCTGTTGGAGTTATGTATTTAGCAAAACAATGTTTGCATTGAATAAATAGAAAGATAGCTTACTTTCCTCTGAATACAAGGAGAAGTGTATACGTTGAATGATCATGTTTCGTACCCCTTTTCTGCATTTGAAGGATATAATACGAATGACTTGTAGAACCTAGGAAAGGTTAGGCTAGTTAGTTACTGTATGCAGTGTGTCTGGGATTACTGCAGGACTGATTGCATTACCCAGACCACAGTAGCATGCTATACCCACTCTATCTCAACACTTGCATGTTTATGAACCTAAGAGTGCCCAATGATCTGTTCCCTCTCCACATTATCCTCATTTGAAGATGGAATCCACAGTAGTGGGAAACATCGCCACCGTTACCGTCTGTCACTCTCTGTCACTCTCTGTCACTCTCTGTTAGTGTATGTCACTGTCTGTCACTGTATGTTACTGTCTGTCACTGTCTGTCACTGTTTGTCACTGTCTGTGTATGTCACTGTCTGCCGCTGTCTGTCGCTGTCTGTTGCTGTCCGTCACCGTCTGTTACTGTCGAGGTCTGTTGCTAACTGTTACAGACCGCCGATGTCTGTTGCTGTCTGTCGATGTCTCTGTATGTTGCTGTCTGTCACTGTATGTTGCTGTCTGTCGATGTTTCTGTCTGCCGCTGTCTGTCGCTGTCTGTTGCTGTCCGTCACTGTCCGTTACTATATGTTGCTGTCGAGGTATGTTGCTAACTGTTACAGACCGCCGATGTCTGTTGCTGTCTGTCGATGTCTCTGTCTGTTGCTGTCTGTCACTGTATGTTGCTGTCTGTCGATGGCTCCGTATGTTGCTGTCTGTCACTGTCTGTTGCTGTCTGTCGATGTCTGTTGGTGTATGTTACTGTCTGTTGCTGTCTATCACTATATGTTACTGTCTGTTACTGTATATTAGTGTATGTTACTGTCTGTCACTGTCTGTCACTGTCTGTCACTGTCTGTCACTGTCTATCACTATCAGTTACTGTCTGTCACTGTCTACTGTCTACTGTCTGTCACGGTATGTTGCTGTCTGTCACTGTCTGCCACTGTCTGTTACTGTCAGTCACGGTCTACTGTCTGTTACTGTCTGTTACTGTCTATCACTATCAGTTACTGTCTGTCATTGTCTACTGTTTGTCACTGTCTGTCACTGTCTATCACTATCAGTTAATGTATGTCACTGTCTTACTGTCCTGTTACTGTTGGTTACTGTCTGTTACTGTCTATCACTATCAGTTACTGTCGGTCACTGTCTACTGTCTGTCACTGTCTGTTACTGTCTGTCACTGTCTGTCACTGTCTATCACTATCAGTTACTGTCTGTCACTGTCTACTGTCTGTCACTGTATGTTACTGTCTGTCACTGTCTGTCACTGTCTATCACTATCAGTTACTGTCTGTCACTCTCTATCACTATCTGTTACTGTCTGTCACTCTCTATCACTATCTGTTACTGTCTGTCACTGTTTTGTTTACAAGGTAGTGAGCGCTGGGGGAGTGTCGCACATCAAATATAACTACAGAACAGACGCTGCTGTTTTATTGTGCGAGCAATGATGTCTGAGGGGGAAAAACAGGGTTTGTTGTTTGCTGTAACTTTGTTGTTGCAATATCGCAAACGGACGTGGCAGTTTCACCATTAAGGATTCCAGCTTTAAACCAGAAACTTTTATAAGAGACTGACTGATAAAGAAATCCCCCCAGCATCGACATCTCAACATGTTACTCATCACATCATTCACAGCTCTCACTGGCGCCGCCAGATTGACCCGCTCCTCTTAAAGGGAGACTTCAGCATTTTGTCAATGAGGCCCTTTATCTACTTCCCCAGAGTCAGATGAACTTGTGGATACCATTTTTATGTATCTGTGTCCAGTATGAAGGAAGTTAGAGGTAGTTTGTACTGAAGTTATTGCTATCTAATTACCTCAGTGCACTCAGCTCACAGCCAGACTTTCTAACTCTCTCCTACGCACACCACAGCCATCTATTGGCCCATTGGGTTACACTCTCCCCTCTCCCTACCATGACTCGCCTCTGCAAACCTGATATGTTTACTGTCACAAATTAGCGCGTTGCCCAGGCAGCTCATTACTGCAGAGTTGAGCTGTGTCCGAAGCTGTTCTGTTCCCCCCCACATGGTAGTCTGTGTGGAGACAAGCTTTGACATTGTGGAAACTGTTAGGGGGTATGGTTGCCCGCAGAGTGGATACAAGGAAACATGACGGGGCATCATTGGAGGAGAATATAAGAAAGAGAAATAGGAGGTCCTAATGCTGCGCTTCGCGGTTGATGGTCTGTCACATTTTAAATTGGATACTGGATAATGTTTTTCAATGCATGAAAAACTTTTATTTATTATTATACAGCTGCTGACAGAACGTTACTTATCTAATGGAGGCGGACAGTTTTACCCAGATAGCTATGTAATATTATCTCTGACTGTCCTCTCTAATATAACAGTATTTCTTGCACCGTACACTATAAGAGAAGCATTCATTATTTTTGTTCACCTTCCAAATTAAGTTTAGCATCCCAAAGTGTTCCCAACCCTCTCCAACTACAGCCAACTACAGCCAACTACAGCCAACTATACCCCAAGCATCCAAGTGTAAATAGTGTCACAGAAACATTTTTTTTTCATTACAAAGAAGCAGCTGATAAGCACAGCGGTCCATCTCAAGTTCAGCCATCTGCCTGCTGTTGAGTCCTAACTCTCTGCCAGAACAAGAGCCCAGTGGCTCCCTAGTCCCAGTCCCTAGTCACCTCCCTAGCCCCTTAGCACCTGTTTGGCACAGTCACTGGCCATATATTTCAGCCCTGAACCAACCAACACTGCTGTCCTGATCAACACACTCCTCCAATCACACTAAAGGTCCTCTCCTCTTCTCTCATTTGCCAGACAGCTGGCTCTTGATGTGTCGTTGTTCAGGCGTCTCTGGTGCCACAGTGTCATAATTAGAGCCTGGGTACAGCATGGAGCAGTGATTGCTGCTCTCTCCTCCACAGACATTAGCATACGCACACACACATGGGCACAGGCACAGACACACACACACAGACACACACACACACAGGCCCTTAGCGACGATTGCAACCAGACAGGTAGACAGGAAGAGCCACCACGAAACGCATAATCACAAGTCGTATACCCTGCTAATTAAACACTGTGATTCTCCCTTTCCCTGTGTCCCTTACACTCCTCCTCTCCTCCCTCCTTTCCTTTCCTCTCCTCTCTCTCCTCTCCTCTCTCTCCTCTCCTCTCCCCTCCCTCCCCTCCCTCCCCTCCCCTCCTCCCCTCCCACCCTCTTCTCTCACCTCTCCTGTCCCCTCTCTTTCCCTCCTCCTTGGCACAATATAATGCATAATCACTAACTAACTTGATTTGGGGGGGAAACTAATTGACATGCTGTCCTATAGTTTAAAACCTGTAAACAATCTAACCAACAACTAAACATACATACAGCTCACTCTGATCTTTTTAGATACTGAAAATTAGCATAGTTGATTTTGATAGTTCTAATTCCATAGCAATAGAATCCTTTTGTTCTTCCTGCTTGGAAGCAGAACCTGGAACTTCTGCCGTGTGTTCTGTCTGTTGGTCCTGTCCTCCTGTTGGAATCAGAAACTGTCTCTGCTGCTAAAGTGGCGTAGAAGTCACGGTAGCTCTTTTGTGATCCTAACGGAATGTTAGAGTTTAGGGGAAGGGCCATCTCGAGAGATGTCTGTCTCTAGGGCACAGAGAGAGGTTGAAGTCCCATCTGAGGTTTAATGCAATTGAGTATTTGGTAAAATCATGTCAGGAGAGATGAATCTGCAAAGCATAGGCTATAACAGTTTCCCAAATGTAATTCTTCTCCAAAGTGATTTCTCTTTCCTGCCTGCTCTCAGGCAGTGGTTGGTTTGTAATAAGAGATATCAGCGATATAACAGCCCCTGTTAATTGAATTTAGGGACCTTGGAGAGCCCTTGGGTAGCTTGGAGAGAAATATATGGGTAAATGCTGATTGCTGGTCATGGTAAGAAAGCTATGCTTTCAGTTCATTTTTCCACAAAAGGTGGTAAATAAAAATAAACTGTGTTTATGTAAACAGCCTTCCACTACACCATCTGTATGTAAAATGTCAACATCAGGAGTGTGGATGGATACCAAGCCATATTGAGTAGTGTTTGCTATACTGTGTTAGAGTTTTGCAGCAGCCAACCAACATTTCTAAGACTACATGCTAGGACAGAGTTGCTTGATCTGCAGCAAGCTACCTTGAGTTGTCCCCAAGCCTTCCTTAGAGTTAATTAAACACAACATTCTCCATTAATGTACCTCTCCAATCATGGCGACATTCCCATTCGTCCTTCCTTCCTGACTTTTGTTTGGCGCGTCGCTGGCAAAGATCACCGTTCTTGACTAAACGACACGTCCATGTCCGAAGTCCCCGAAGCTAGATGGGGTTCTGAGGAGAAAACCAGCCCATGTGTTCTGTTTAGCCAGAGGAAGAGATTGCAGGGATCTGTCACAAATGGCAACCTATTCCCCTGTTGGTCCTGGTCAAAAGTAGTGCACTACATAGGGAATAGGGTGCCATAGGGCTCTGGTCAAAAGTAGTGCACTACATAGGGAATAGGATGCCATAGGGCTCTGGTCAAAAGTAGTGCACTACATAGGGAATAGGGGGACATTTGGGACGCAGCAGGGAGAGTGGAGGACACTTGCCTTAATTTGATTGAGGTGTGGTTCATGGAGCGGTGGACTGTGTTGTAATTACTCTTTTAATGAATTAAACCATTATGTTTCTCCAGGCTGCAATCATTTAATAAAACCAACCTCACCTGTCTTCAAATTCACTTCGCTTCCTCGCTGCCTCGCGCTTCACTGGATAATCTTGGGTGTTTAAAGGTCTAGAAAGGGGAAGTGTTCAATGTGGCTGCATGGGAAAGGAAAACGAGAGAACAGGTCTGTTTCAAACGGGAACAACACTCCTCTTCTTCTCATTATATGGCGTACTACTTTGATTAGAGCCCAACAGCAGGGTTCCCCAACTGGCGGTTTGACCCCCCCAAGTTATTTGACCCCCCCAAGTTCTCGGAGCCCAAAAAAAGTCTAATGTTATATCTGTAAAGGGCTTCTTGCGGTCAATTTGCAGTCTACTAACTATTTGTAATTATGTACCGGCCCCCTGACCATTCGCTCAAGAAGAAAATCCTCCCGTGGCTGAACCTAGTGGATGTTCCCTGCCCTACAGGGAACAGGATGCCATTTCAGACATAGCCAGTAACTAATTAGTAATCTGTCATTACTGGGGTCAGTGCAGTATGTTTCATTACATCATTATATTTTCCTGCAGTTCTGACACAGAATACTATGAGTGGACAGTGAGAGATGTTAGAATCCACTGGATGTTCTACATCCTCCAAGGTGAATCCTCTATTGTGATTTAGTTAATAATATATACAGCCATGCCCTCGACGATAAAGCAGACAAACCTTATCACCCAGTCGCTGTAGTGACTAATTAGGTCGTTTATTTTACTTTACTATTTTTATTTTTTGACAACTTTTACTTTTACTTCACTACAATCCTAAAGAAAATGCTGTACTTTTTACTCCATACATTTTCCTGACACCAAAAGAACTTGTTACATTTTGAATGCTTAGCAATACAGCAAAATGGTCCAATTCACCACTTATCAAGAGAATATCCCTGGTCATCACTACTGCCTCTGATCTGGCGGACTCACTAAACACAAATGCTTCGTTTGTAAATTATGCCTGAGTGTTGGAGTGTGACCCTGGCTATCCGTAATAAAAAAATAAGAAAATGGTGCCGTCTGGTTTGCTTAATATCAGGAATTTTAAATGACTTTTACTTTAACTTTTTATACTTAAGTACATTTTATCAATTACATTACTTTTGATACTTAAGTATATTTAAACCAAATACTTTAAGACTTAACTCAAGTAGTATTCTACTGGTTGACTTTCACTTTTACTTGAGTCATTTTCTATTAAAGTATCTTACTTTTACTCAAAAATGACAATTGGGTACTTTTTTTTGCATCGTTTGGAAAGGTTACTCAGATAAATACAATTTGAGTTTTGATTTGATCACTACACGGTTTTTGACAGGAGATTCAGTATACAAGTGTGTGTGTGTGTTGCTGTGTGTGTGTGCGTGTGTGTGTGTGTGTGTGTTGTGTTGTGTGTGTGTGTGTGGTGTGTGTGTGTGTGTGTGTGTGTGTGTGTGTGTGTGCGTGTGCGTGTGCGTGTGCGTGTGCGTGTGCGTGTGAGTGTGAGTGTGCGTATGTATGTATGTATGTTTGGGTCTTTAATAGGAGATTAAAATCTCACTGAATCTCCTATAAAAAAATCTGAGAGATTGGAGCAAACTGAAAGAAAACACAGAATAACCAGTGATCAGCGACCCGAGACCGGTGATCAGCAACGCTGACCCGAGATTGGCGATATTCCTAATTGTGTCTGAACCACTATTAAGTCCTTGATGTCAACTCTCTATCACCCTGCCAGGCAATGTAGGTGTGCATCCAAGTGGTCCCATTATCATTATATAGTGCACTACTTTAGACCACGGCCCTATTCCTATATAGTGCACTACTTTGACGCAGCCTATTTCCTATATAGCCACTACTTTTGATTTGCCAAGTACTATAGGCCCTGGTCAAAGGCAGTGCACTATTATAGGGAATAGGGTATTATTTAGACACAGCCAGGAGAAGGCGGTGGCCAATTTGAGCTAGTCTCAGCTGCCCATAGATTTGCATCTTTCCCTGTGAGTCGCGATTCACTCCGGCAGCTGGAACTGTCACAAAAAAACCTATTACCGCGCGCTACGTTCATTTGGGAATTTCAGTGAAAAACGATCTCTTGCAGGAGGCCCAGGGAGTGCTTCTACAGGAGAGGGCCAGGGAGTGTCTTCTACAGGAGAGGCCAGGGAGTGTCTTTACGAGAGGCCCAGGGTGTCTTCTACAGGAGAGGCCAGGGAGTGTCTTCTACAGGAGAGGCCAGGAGTGTCTTCTACAGGAGAGGCCAGGGAGTGTCTTTACAGGAGAGGCCAGGGAGTGTCTTCTACAGGAGAGGGCCAGGGAGTGTCTTCTACAGGAGAGGGCCAGGGAGTGTCTTCTACAGGAGAGGGCCAGGGAGTGTTTTCTACAAGAGAGGGCCAGGGAGTGTCTTCTACAGGAGAGGGCCAGGGAGTGTCTTCTACAGGAGAGGGTCAGGGAGTGTCTTCTACAGGAGAGGGCCAGGGAGTGTCTTCTACAGGAGAGGGC